>NC_138301.1:111125512-111333012 GCF_965601325.2 Salmo salar | reverse complement strand
AAGAAAAACAAAGAGCCATGCCGCATGGTGAGGTCTTCTGCACATAATTAAATCCTGTTGGTTAAATTATGTTTATTGCTCCATGAGTAGAAAAAAATGGAATGCTCGACAAACAATCATCTGTACTAATTAATGCTTTTCCCCATCCTCTCAATCGGTTTCATTCTGCCTGCTGTCTGATTGGAGCGGGGCAATGCTGCATGCAAATCAAAGCATGTCACGGCCAAATGTTTTTTCAGGGTGAATGAATAGCGCTCTATCCCCAAGTCATGGAACGGTGCGAGGGGCATAGGCAGAATACAGACTACGGCAGTCAATGCGCCAAAGGTTATTCAGAAATTAAAAAGTCTTCCCTGTCAAAACTTGAGAAATAATCCAGGCAAGGACACAAAAGCATTTCATCACTTTATTAGCAGTGCTGCTCGCTGATCTGTGAATAACCTGAGAGAGTGAGAATTATTGAGTTTGCACAGCCACCTATCCATCCATCACCTGCAAGCAGGTATCACATTGATGGATGATCCCGCCTCCACACACCACTCTCTAGCTCAGAGTTTTTTCTCCCTCTCCATCTGACTCGCTACATCTATTTTGTTTCTTCTCTCTCACTCTACCTCCAACATTTTCTTCTTCCTTCCATTTCTACTATTGTAACCTCAACTACCTCCACTATTTGGGAGGAGACATTGAGAAAAAATTGACCTTCTGACTAGAGTGAAGGTTTGAAGTCAAGGTGAGACATTGTGATGTTTTTAATCTAAGATATACAACTAGGGAGATTAAAGTAATAGCTCAATTCCTATTCATCACCGGTAGAACAAAATAAAGACATGGCAATCCAGAATGGGAAAACACCAGAGAGCGAGAGAGAGATGGTGACAGACAGGTGTGATCATGTGTCATCTCTTTACCTTGCTTATCTGAACGTCAGAGAAGGAGATTAGAGGAAGGAGTGGGAATCAAATATGCAAATTACTGAGCCTCAAGCAGAGGAGCTTTATTCAAATTCTAAAAGTCAGGTAGAGATGAATCCAACCTCTGTATCCTACATATTAGACTTATGTATCTACATCTACCCCCAAAGGTAAAAACAGATGAGGAGGAAGACCTTATGGCTCCATTTGGAGGCTCTTAATATGTATTCATCATTTTCTATTAATTACTACATCATTATAGCAAATCCTTTTTTTTCGGAATAGTTTATTATAATATAATTAAGCAATAAGGCACGATGGGCTGTGGTATATGGCCAATATACCACGGATAAGGGCTGTTCTTATGCACGACGCAACGCAGAGTGCCTGGATACAGCCCTTAGCCGTGGTATTTTGGCCATATACCACAAACCCCAGAGGTGCCTTACTGCTACTATAAACTGGTTACCAACATAATTAGTCCAATAAAAATAAATGTTTTGTCATACCCGTGGTATACGGTCTGTTAATACACCTCTGAAATGTGAGGTGTGCAGCCATTCTCTGTAATGGATTTAGTTGGATGCAAATTGATTGCATCACAGATGCCCTACATAGCCAAAAGTATATGGACACCTGCTCGTCAAACATCTCATTCCAAAATCATGGGCATTAATATGGAGTTGGTCCCCCCTTCGCTGCTATAACAGCCTCCATTCTTCTGTGAAGGCTTTCCACTAGATGTTGGAACATTGCTGCGGGGACTTGCTTCGATTCAGCCACAAGACCATTAGTGAGGTCGGGCACTGATATTGGGTGATTAGGCCTGGCTCACAGTTGGCGTTCCAATTTATCCTAAAGGTGTTTGATGGGGTTGAGGTCAAGGCTCTGTGCAGGCCAGTTAAGTTCTTCCACACCGATCTCGACAAACCATTCCTGTATGGACCTCGCTTTGTGCACAGAGGCATTGTCATGCTTAAACAAGAAAGGGTCTTCACCAAACTGTTGCCACAAAGTTGGAAGCACAGAATCATCAGGAATGTCATTGTATGCTGTAGCATTAATATTTACCTTAACTGGAACTACGGGGCCCGAACCATGAAAAACAGCCCCAAACCATTATTCGTCTTCCACCAAACTTTACAGTTGGCATTATGCATTCGGGCAGGTAGTGTTTTCCTGGCATCAGCCAAACCCAGATTTGTCCGTCGGACCGGGGAAGAGTGATTCATCACTACTGAGAACGCATTTACACTGCTCCAGGATCCAATGGCGGCGAGCTTAACACCACTCCACCTGACGTTCGGCATTGAGCATGGCGACCTTAGGCTTGTGTGCGGCTGCTCGGCAATGGAAACCTATTTCATGAAGCTCTTGATGAGCAGTTATTGTGCTTACGTAGCTTCCTGATGCAGTTTGGAACTCGGTAGTGAGTGTTGCAACCGAGGACAGATTTTTATGCGCTGCGCGCTTCAGCACTCGGCGGTCCCATTCTGTGTGCTTGTGTGGCCTACCACTTGGCAGCTGAGCAGTTGTTGCTCCAAGACATTTCCACTTCACAATAACAGCACTTACAGTTGATCGGGGCAGCTCTAACAGGGCAGAAATTTGACGAACTGACTCGTTGGAAAGGCGGCATCCTGTGACGGTGCCAGGTTGAAAGTCACTGAGATCTTCAGTAAGGCCATTCTACTGCCAATGTTTGTCTATGGCGATTGAAAAGCTATGTGCTCAATTGTATACACCGGTCAACAATGGGTGTGGCTGAAATAGCCGACTACACTAATTTGAAGGGGTGTCCACATACTTTTGTATATAAAGTGTATATCGGTTTCATGGCACTGACTTGGACAGCACAGCGTGTTCAATAGAACATGACCTATCTCCAGGCTGCTCCGCCGTAGAAAACAACTCTGTCATATATGCAACTCAGCGCATGGCACCTCCATGGTGTAGATATATCCCAGTCAGAGAATGGAAATGCAGGCAGGCAGCCAAAGTCATATGCACAACCCTGGGGCAAGTGTAAAAGGCTATATCCAGCTGCATCCACTGCCTTTAGGGAGTTTTTCTCGCATTGTCTGGCTGTGAGCCATTATCCCTTGCAGTAGTATTACCATCCTCTCTCTCTCCCCCCTCCTCTCTCTCTCTCTCTGTCTCTCTCTCTCTCTCCCTCCCTCTCTCCCTCTCTCTCCCATCCCCTCTCTCTCTCTCTCTCTCTCTCTCTCTCTCTCATCCTCTCACTCTCCCCCTTCCTCTCTCTCATCCTCTCTCTCTCTCTCTCTCTCTCTCTCCCTCTCTCCCCCTCCTCTCTCTCTCTCTCTCCCATCCTCTCACTCTCTCTCCCCCTTCCTCCTCTCTCTCTCTCTCTCTCTCTCATCATCTCACTCACTCTCTCCCCCATCATCTAGCCCTCTCTCTCCCCCCATACAATTGCTTTCTCTCTCTCTCTCCCTTCCTCTCGCTCTCTTTCCCCCCATCCTTCACCAATCATTGACCATTTCAAATGAAAACAATCACAGTAAGGTACTTAATTCTAACCCATAAATTATTTGATTGAGATATATAAACTCAGCAAGAAAAGAAACGTCCCTTTTTCCGGACCCTGTCTTCAAAGATAATTCGGAAAAATCCAAATAACTTCACAGATCTTCATTGTAAAGGGTTCAAACACTGTTTCCCACGCTTGTTCAATGAACCATAAACAATTAATGAACATGCACCTGTGGAACGGTCATTAAGACACTAACAGCTTAGAGACGGTAGGCAATTAAGTTCACAGTTATGAAAACGTAGGACAATAAAGAGGCCTTTCTACTGACTACCAAAAGAAGGATGCCCAGGGTCCCTGCTCGTCTGCGTTAACGTGCCTGTGGCATGCTGCAAGGAGGCATGAGGACTGCAGATGTGGCCAGGGCAATAAATTGCAATGTCCGTACTGTGAGACGCCTAAGACAGAGCTACAGGGAGACAGGATGGACAGCTGATCGTCCTCGCAGTGGCAGACCACGTTTAACAACACCTGCACAGGATCGGTACCTACAAACATCACACCTGTGAGACAGGTACAGGATGGCAACAACAACTGCCCGAGTTACACCAGGAATGCACAATCCCTCCATCAGTGCTCAGACTGTCCGCAATAGGCTGAGAAAGGCTGGACTGAGGACTTATAGGCTTGTTGTAAGGCAGGTCCTCACCAGATATCACCGGCAACAATGTCGCCTATTGGCACAAACCCACCGTCGCTGGAACAGACAGGACTGGCAAAAAGTGCTCTTCACTGACGAGTCGCTGTTTTGTCTCACCAGGGGTGATGGTCGGATTCACGTTTATCGTCGAATGAATTTGTAAAGGTACACACTTGTCTATATAAGGTCCCACAGTTGACAGTGCATGTCAGAGCAAAAACCAAGCCATGAGGTTGAAGGAATTGTCCTAGAGCTCAAAGACAAGATTGTGTCGAGGCACAGATCTGAGGAAGAGTAACATAACATGTATGCCGCATTGAATGTCCCCAAGAACACTGTGGCCTCCATCATTCTTTAATGGAAGATGTTTGGAACCACCAAGACTCTTCCAAGAGCTGGCCGCCCGGCCAAACTGAGCAATCGGGGGAGAAGGGCCTTCGTCAGGGAGGTGACTAAGAACCTGATGTTCACTCTGACAGAGCTCCAGAGCTCCTCTGTGGAGATGGGAGAACTTTCCAGAAGGACAACCATCTCTGCAGCACTTCACCAATCAGGACTGTATGGTAGAGTGGCCAGACGTAAGCCACTCCTCAGTAAAAGGCACATGACAGCCCACTTGGAGTTTGCCAAAAGGCACCTAAAGATTCTCTCACCATGAGAAACAAGATTCTCTGGTCTGAGGAAACCAAGATTGAACTCTTTGGCCTGAACTCCAAGCGTCACGTCTGGTGGAAACCTGGCACCATCCCTAAGGTGAAGCATGGTGGTGGCAGCATCATGCTGTGGGGATGTTTTTCAGCGGCAGGGACTGGGAGACTAGTCAGGATCGAGGGAAAGATGAACGGAGCAAAATAGAGAGAGATCCTTGATCAAGACCTGCTCCAGAGCGCTCAGGACCTCAGACTGGGGGCAAAGGTTCATCTTCCAACAGGACAATGACTCTAAGGACACAGCCAAGACAATGCAGGAGTGGCTTTGAGACAAGTCTCTGAATGTCCTTGAGTGGCTCAGCCAGAGCCCGGACTTGAACCCGATCGAACATCTCTGGAGAGACCTGAAAACAGTTGTACAGGAACACTCCCCATCCAACCTGACAGAGCTTGAGAGGATATGCAGAGAAGAATAGGAGAAACTCCCCAAATACAGGTGTGCCAAACTTGTAGCGTCATACCCAAGAAGACTCAAAGTTGTAATTGTTGTCAAAGGTGCTTCAACAAAGAACTGAGTAAAGGGTCTGAATACTTATGTAAATGTCATATTTATTTATTGTTATTATTTTTTCATTTGCAAAAATTACTAAAACCTGTTTTTGCTTTGTCATTATGGGGTCTTATGTGTAGATTTATGAAGAAAAAAACTATTTAATATTGAATAAGGCAGTAATGCAACAAAATGTTGAAAAAGTCAAGGGGTCTGAATACTTTCCGAATGCACTGTATATACACGGAGTGTACAAAACATTAGGAACACCTTCCTAATATTGAGTTGCAGCCCCTTTTGCTCTCAGAACAGACTTAATTCTTATATAAAGGTTAAATGAAAAATAAATAAAATAGAAATTTGTCGGGGGCACGGAATCTACAAGGTGTCCACAGTATTCTACAGGGATGCTGACCCATGTTGACTCCAATGCTTCCGGAACACAGTTGTGTAAAGTTGACTGGATGTCCTTTGGGTGGTGGACCATTCTTGACACATATGGAAAACTGTTGAGCGTGAAAATTCCAGCAGTGTTGCAGTTCTTGACATATCCAGTTCAAAGGCATTTAAATCTTTTGTCATATACAGTGATTGAAATTGATTTAACAAGTTACATCAATAAGGGATCATAGCTTTAACCTGGATTCACCTGGTCAGTCTACGTCAGTGTATATTCATCTGCAATGGACACAGACATAAGGAGCCACTGACCTGCAGAAGCACTGAGGGATGTCCCACAGGCCGTAGAGGGGAACAGGAAGGGCGTGTTGCTGTAATGCCCCAGACAACACAGGAAGTGCTGCGTTGCTCTCAGGCCCACTGGAGAGAAGTCTAGAGAGACAGGAGAGCAGGGAATACCAGGGGAGAGAAGTCTGGAGAGACAGGAGAGCAGGGAATACCAGGGGAGAGAAGTCTGGAGAGACAGGAGAGCAGGGAATACCAGGGGAGAGAAGTCTGGAGAGACAGGAGAGCAGGGAATACCAGGGGAGAGAAGTCTGGAGAGACAGGAGAGCAGGGAATACCAGGGGAGAGAAGTCTGGAGAGACAGGAGAGCAGGGAATACCAGGGGAGAGAAGTCTGGAGAGACAGGAGAGCAGGGAATACCAGGGGAGAGAAGTCTGGAGAGACAGGAGAGCAGGGAATACCACTGGAGAGAAGTCTGGAGAGACAGGAGAGCAGGGAATACCACTGGAGAGAAGTCTAGAGAGACAGGAGAGCAGGGAATACCAGGGGAGAGAAGTCTGGAGAGACAGGAGAGCAGGGAATACCACTGGAGAGAAGTCTGGAGAGACAGGAGAGCAGGGAATACCACTGGAGAGAAGTCTGGAGAGACAGGAGAGCAGGGAATACCAGGGGAGAGAAGTCTGGAGAGACAGGAGAGCAAGGAATACCAGGGGAGAGAAGTCTGGACAGACAGGAGAGCAGGGAATACCACTGGAGAGAAGTCTAGAGAGACAGGAGAGCAGGGAATACCAGGGGAGAGAAGTCTGGAGAGACAGGAGAGCAAGGAATACCAGGGGAGAGAAGTCTGGAGAGACAGGAGAGCAGGGAATACCACTGGAGAGAAGTCTAGAGAGACAGGAGAGCAGGGAATACCACTGGAGAGAAGTCTGGAGAGACAGGAGAGCAGGGAATACCAGGGGAGAGAAGTCTAGAGAGACAGGAGAGCAGGGAATACCAGGGGAGAGAAGTCTGGAGAGACAGGAGAGCAGGGAATACCACTGGAGAGAAGTCTAGAGAGACAGGAGAGCAGGGAATACCAGGGGAGAGAGGTCTGGAGAGACAGGAGAGCAGGGAATACCACTGGAGAGAAGTCTAGAGAGACAGGAGAGCAGGGAATACCAGGGGAGAGAAGTCTGGAGAGACAGGAGAGCAGGGAATACCAGGGGAGAGAAGTCTGGAGAGACAGGAGAGCAGGGAATACCACTGGAGAGAAGTCTAGAGAGACAGGAGAGCAGGGAATACCAGGGGAGAGAAGTCTGGAGAGACAGGAGAGCAGGGAATACCAGGGGAGAGAAGTCTGGAGAGACAGGAGAGCAGGGAATACCAGGGGAGAGAAGTCTGGAGAGACAGGAGAGCAGGGAATACCAGGGGAGAGAAGTCTGGAGAGACAGGAGAGCAGGGAATACCAGGGGAGAGAAGTCTGGAGAGACAGGAGAGCAGGGAATACCAGGGGAGAGAAGTCTGGAGAGACAGGAGAGCAGGGAATACCACTGGAGAGAAGTCTAGAGAGACAGGAGAGCAATGAATACCAGGGGAGAGAAGTCTGGAGAGACAGGAGAGCAGGGAATACCACTGGAGAGAAGTCTGGAGAGACAGGAGAGCAGGGAATACCAGGGGAGAGAAGTCTGGACAGACAGGAGAGCAGGGAATACCAGGGGAGAGAAGTCTGGAGAGACAGGAGAGCAGGGAATACCACTGGAGAGAAGTCTGGAGAGACAGGAGAGCAGGGAATACCAGGGGAGAGAAGTCTGGAGAGACAGGAGAGCAGGGAATACCAGGGGAGAGAAGTCTGGAGAGACAGGAGAGCAGGGAATACCACTGGAGAGAAGTCTGGAGAGACAGGAGAGCAGGGAATACCAGGGGATAGAAGTCTGGACAGACAGGAGAGCAGGGAATACCAGGGGAGAGAAGTCTGGACAGACAGGAGAGCAGTGAATACCAGGGGAGAGAAGTCTAGAGAGACAGGAGAGCAGGGAATGCCAGGGGAGAGAAGTCTGGAGAGACAGGAGAGCAGGGAATACCAGGGGAGAGAAGTCTGGAGAGACAGGAGAGCAGGGAATACCAGGGGAGAGAAGTCTAGAGAGACAGGAGAGCAGGGAATACCAGGGGAGAGAAGTCTGGAGAGACAGGAGAGCAGGGAATACCACTGGAGAGAAGTCTGGAGAGACAGGAGAGCAGGGAATACCAGGGGATAGAAGTCTGGACAGACAGGAGAGCAGGGAATACCAGGGGAGAGAAGTCTGGACAGACAGGAGAGCAGTGAATACCAGGGGAGAGAAGTCTAGAGAGACAGGAGAGCAGGGAATACCAGGGGAGAGAAGTCTGGAGAGACAGGAGAGCAGGGAATACCAGGGGAGAGAAGTCTGGAGAGACAGGAGAGCAGGGAATACCAGGGGAGAGAAGTCTGGAGAGACAGGAGAGCAGGGAATACCAGGGGAGAGAAGTCTGGACAGACAGGAGAGCAGGGAATACCAGGGGAGAGAAGTCTGGAGAGACAGGAGAGCAGGGAATACCACTGGAGAGAAGTCTGGAGAGACAGGAGAGCAGGGAATACCAGGGGAGAGAAGTCTGGAGAGACAGGAGAGCAGGGAATACCAGGGGAGAGAAGTCTGGAGAGACAGGAGAGCAGGGCATACCAGGGGAGAGAAGTCTGGAGAGACAGGAGAGCAGGGAATACCACTGGAGAGAAGTCTGGAGAGACAGGAGAGCAGGGAATACCAGGGGATAGAAGTCTGGACAGACAGGAGAGCAGGGAATACCAGGGGAGAGAAGTCTGGACAGACAGGAGAGCAGTGAATACCAGGGGAGAGAAGTCTAGAGAGACAGGAGAGCAGGGAATACCAGGGGATAGAAGTCTGGAGAGACAGGAGAGCAGGGAATACCAGGGGAGAGAAGTCTGGAGAGACAGGAGAGCAGGGAATACCAGGGGAGAGAAGTCTGGAGAGACAGGAGAGCAGGGAATACCAGGGGAGAGAAGTCTGGAGAGACAGGAGAGCAGGGAATACCAGGGGAGAGAAGTCTAGAGAGACAGGAGAGCAGGGAATACCACTGGAGAGAAGTCTGGAGAGACAGGAGAGCAAGGAATACCAGGGGAGAGAAGTCTGGAGAGACAGGAGAGCAGGGAATACCAGGGGAGAGAAGTCTGGACAGACAGGAGAGCAGGGAATACCACTGGAGAGAAGTCTGGAGAGACAGGAGAGCAGGGAATACCAGGGGAGAGAAGTCTGGAGAGACAGGAGAGCAGGGAATACCAGGGGAGAGAAGTCTGGACAGACAGGAGAGCAGGGAATACCACTGGAGAGAAGTCTGGAGAGACAGGAGAGCAGGGAATACCAGGGGAGAGAAGTCTAGAGAGACAGGAGAGCAGGGAATACCAGGGGAGAGAAGTCTGGAGAGACAGGAGAGCAGGGAATACCAGGGGATAGAAGTCTGGACAGACAGGAGAGCAGGGAATACCAGGGGAGAGAAGTCTGGAGAGACAGGAGAGCAGGGAATACCAGGGGAGAGAAGTCTGGAGAGACAGGAGAGCAGGGAATACCAGGGGAGAGAAGTCTGGAGAGACAGGAGAGCAGGGAATACCAGGGGAGAGAAGTCTGGACAGACAGGAGAGCAGGGAATACCACTGGAGAGAAGTCTGGAGAGACAGGAGAGCAGGGAATACCAGGGGAGAGAAGTCTGGAGAGACAGGAGAGCAGGGAATACCAGGGGAGAGAAGTCTGGAGAGACAGGAGAGCAGGGAATACCACTGGAGAGAAGTCTGGAGAGACAGGAGAGCAGGGAATACCAGGGGAGAGAAGTCTAGAGAGACAGGAGAGCAGGGAATACCACTGGAGAGAAGTCTGGAGAGACAGGAGAGCAGGGAATACCAGGGGAGAGAAGTCTGGAGAGACAGGAGAGCAGGGAATACCAGGGGAGAGAAGTCTGGAGAGACATGAGAGCAGGGAATACCACTGGAGAGAAGTCTAGAGAGACAGGAGAGCAGGGAATACCAGGGGAGAGAAGTCTGGAGAGACAGGAGAGCAGGGAATACCAGGGGAGAGAAGTCTAGACAGACAGGAGAGCAGGGAATACCAGGGGAGAGAAGTCTGGAGAGACAGGAGAGCAGGGAATACCACTGGAGAGAAGTCTAGAGAGACAGGAGAGCAGGGAATACCAGGGGAGAGAAGTCTGGAGAGACAGGAGAGCAGGGAATACCACTGGAGAGAAGTCTAGAGAGACAGGAGAGCAGGGAATACCACTGGAGAGAAGTCTGGAGAGACAGGAGAGCAGGGAATACCAGGGGAGAGAAGTCTGGAGAGACAGGAGAGCAGTGAATACCAGGGGAGAGAAGTCTAGAGAGACAGGAGAGCAGGGAATACCAGGGGAGAGAAGTCTGGAGAGACAGGAGAGCAGGGAATACCAGGGGAGAGAAGTCTGGAGAGACAGGAGAGCAGGGAATACCAGGGGAGAGAAGTCTGGAGAGACAGGAGAGCAGGGAATACCAGGGGAGAGAAGTCTGGACAGACAGGAGAGCAGGGAATACCAGGGGAGAGAAGTCTGGAGAGACAGGAGAGCAGGGAATACCACTGGAGAGAAGTCTGGAGAGACAGGAGAGCAGGGAATACCAGGGGAGAGAAGTCTGGAGAGACAGGAGAGCAGGGAATACCAGGGGAGAGAAGTCTGGAGAGACAGGAGAGCAGGGCATACCAGGGGAGAGAAGTCTGGAGAGACAGGAGAGCAGGGAATACCACTGGAGAGAAGTCTGGAGAGACAGGAGAGCAGGGAATACCAGGGGATAGAAGTCTGGACAGACAGGAGAGCAGGGAATACCAGGGGAGAGAAGTCTGGACAGACAGGAGAGCAGTGAATACCAGGGGAGAGAAGTCTAGAGAGACAGGAGAGCAGGGAATACCAGGGGATAGAAGTCTGGAGAGACAGGAGAGCAGGGAATACCAGGGGAGAGAAGTCTGGAGAGACAGGAGAGCAGGGAATACCAGGGGAGAGAAGTCTGGAGAGACAGGAGAGCAGGGAATACCAGGGGAGAGAAGTCTGGAGAGACAGGAGAGCAGGGAATACCAGGGGAGAGAAGTCTAGAGAGACAGGAGAGCAGGGAATACCACTGGAGAGAAGTCTGGAGAGACAGGAGAGCAAGGAATACCAGGGGAGAGAAGTCTGGAGAGACAGGAGAGCAGGGAATACCAGGGGAGAGAAGTCTGGACAGACAGGAGAGCAGGGAATACCACTGGAGAGAAGTCTGGAGAGACAGGAGAGCAGGGAATACCAGGGGAGAGAAGTCTGGAGAGACAGGAGAGCAGGGAATACCAGGGGAGAGAAGTCTGGACAGACAGGAGAGCAGGGAATACCACTGGAGAGAAGTCTGGAGAGACAGGAGAGCAGGGAATACCAGGGGAGAGAAGTCTAGAGAGACAGGAGAGCAGGGAATACCAGGGGAGAGAAGTCTGGAGAGACAGGAGAGCAGGGAATACCAGGGGATAGAAGTCTGGACAGACAGGAGAGCAGGGAATACCAGGGGAGAGAAGTCTGGAGAGACAGGAGAGCAGGGAATACCAGGGGAGAGAAGTCTGGAGAGACAGGAGAGCAGGGAATACCAGGGGAGAGAAGTCTGGAGAGACAGGAGAGCAGGGAATACCAGGGGAGAGAAGTCTGGACAGACAGGAGAGCAGGGAATACCACTGGAGAGAAGTCTGGAGAGACAGGAGAGCAGGGAATACCAGGGGAGAGAAGTCTGGAGAGACAGGAGAGCAGGGAATACCAGGGGAGAGAAGTCTGGAGAGACAGGAGAGCAGGGAATACCACTGGAGAGAAGTCTGGAGAGACAGGAGAGCAGGGAATACCAGGGGAGAGAAGTCTAGAGAGACAGGAGAGCAGGGAATACCACTGGAGAGAAGTCTGGAGAGACAGGAGAGCAGGGAATACCAGGGGAGAGAAGTCTGGAGAGACAGGAGAGCAGGGAATACCAGGGGAGAGAAGTCTGGAGAGACATGAGAGCAGGGAATACCACTGGAGAGAAGTCTAGAGAGACAGGAGAGCAGGGAATACCAGGGGAGAGAAGTCTGGAGAGACAGGAGAGCAGGGAATACCAGGGGAGAGAAGTCTAGACAGACAGGAGAGCAGGGAATACCAGGGGAGAGAAGTCTGGAGAGACAGGAGAGCAGGGAATACCACTGGAGAGAAGTCTAGAGAGACAGGAGAGCAGGGAATACCAGGGGAGAGAAGTCTGGAGAGACAGGAGAGCAGGGAATACCACTGGAGAGAAGTCTAGAGAGACAGGAGAGCAGGGAATACCACTGGAGAGAAGTCTGGAGAGACAGGAGAGCAGGGAATACCAGGGGAGAGAAGTCTGGAGAGACAGGAGAGCAGGGAATACCAGGGGAGAGAAGTCTGGAGAGACAGGAGAGCAGGGAATACCAGGGGAGAGAAGTCTGGAGAGACAGGAGAGCAGGGAATACCACTGGAGAGAAGTCTGGGGAGACAGGAGAGCAGGGAATACCAGGGGAGAGAAGTCTGGAGAGACAGGAGAGCAGGGAATACCAGGGGAGAGAAGTCTGGAGAGACAGGAGAGCAGGGAATACCAGGGGAGAGAAGTCTAGAGAGACAGGAGAGCAGGGAATACCAGGGGAGAGAAGTCTGGACAGACAGGAGAGCAGGGAATACCACTGGAGAGAAGTCTGGACAGACAGGAGAGCAGGGAATACCAGGGGATAGAAGTCTGGAGAGACAGGAGAGCAGGGAATACCAGGGGATAGAAGTCTGGAGAGACAGGAGAGCAGGGAATACCAGGGGAGAGAAGGTAAAAGAGTGAGAGATAGAAGACAGGGATAGACATAGAGAGGACTGGGGGTAGAAGACTGGGATAAAAAGAGGACTGGAGAGACAGGACTGGGGGTAGAAGGTTGGGGTAGAGGATAGAATCGAGAGAGAGAGGGCTGGAGAGGGAGGACTGGCGGGGTAGCAGGACTGGGACAGGGAGAAAGAGGACTGCTGGTAGAGGACTGGGGTAGAGGACTGGGGGTAGAGGACTGGGGGTAGAGGACTGGGACAGGGAGAGAAAGGACTGGTGGTAAAGGACTGGTGGTAGAGGACTGGGGTAGAAGACTGGTGGTAGAGGACTGGTGGTAGAGGACTGGGGTAGAGGACTGGGGGTAGAGGACTGGGACAGGGAGAGAAAGGACTGGGGGTAGAGGACTGGGGGTAGAGGACTGGGACAGGGAGAGAAAGGACTGGTGTTAGAGGACTGGGGGTAGAGGACTGGTGGTAGAGGACTGGTGGTAGAGGACTGGGGTAGAGGACCGGTGGTAGAGGACTGGTGGTAGAGGACTGGGGGTAGAGGACTGGGGGTAGAGGACTGGTGGTAGAGGACTGGGACAGGGAGAGAAAGGACTGGTGGTAGAGGACTGGTGGTAGAGGACTGGGGTAGAGGACTGGGGGTAGAGGACTGGTGGTAGAGGACTGGGGTAGAGGACTTGGGGTAGAGGACTGGGACAGGGAGAGAAAGGACTGGTGGTAGAGGACTGGTGGTAGAGGACTGGGGTACAGGACTGGGGGTAGAGGACTGGGACAGGGAGAGAAAGGACTGGTGGTAGAGGACTGGGGTAGAGGACTGGGGTAGAGGACTGGTGGTAGAGGACTGGGGGTAGAGGACTGGGGTACAGGACTGGGGGTAGAGGACTGGGACAGGGAGAGAAAGGACTGGTGGTAGAGGACTGGGGTAGAGGACTGGGGTAGAGGACTGGGACAGGGAGAGAAAGGACTGGTGGTAGAGGACTGGGGTAGAGGACTAGGGGTAGAGGACTAGGACAGGGAGAGAAAGGACTGGGGGTAGAGGACTGGTGGTAGAGGACTGGGGTAGAGGACTGGGGTAGAGGACTGGGACAGGGAGAGAAAGGACTGGTGGTAGAGGACTGGGGGTAGAGGACTGGGGGTAGAGGACTGGGGGTAGAGGACTGGGGCGGGGGAGAGAAAGGACTGGTGGTAGAGGACTGGTGGTATAGGACTGGGGTAGAGGACTGGGGGTAGAGGACTGGGGGTAGAGGGCTGGTGGTAGAGGACTGGGGTAGAGGACTGGGGGTAGAGGGCTGGGACAGGGAGAGAAAGGACTGGGGGTAGAGGACTGGTGGTAGAGGACTGGGGGTAGAGGACTGGGACAGGGAGAGAAAGGACTGGTGGTAGAGGACTGGGGGTAGAGGACTGGGGTAGAGGACTGGGGTGGGGGAGGGAGGGGGGGCATACTCTGGTACTCCTCTGGGTGCTGCTCAAAGTCCAGACAGAAAGTGAGGAACTTCATCTTCTCCACCATCGTCAGCTGCTTGCTGCCAAACACACCAGCCCGGGAACAGGGCACCTGCAGGAGAGGGAGAGAAAGGAGAGAAAGGAGAGAAAGGAGAGAAAGGAGAGAGGGAGAGAGAGAGAGAGAGAGAGCGAGAGAGAGAGAGAGAGAGAGAGAGAGAGAGAGAGAGAGAGAGAGAGAGAGAGAAAGGAGAGAGAGAAGGGAGAAGGAGAGAGAGAGGGAGAAGGAGAGAGGGAGAAGAGAGGGAGAAGAGAGAGAGAGAGAGAGGGGGAGAAGGAGAGAAAGGAGGAGAGTGAAAGGAGGAGAGAGAGGGAGAAGGAGAGAGAAAGTAGGAGAGAGAGAGAGCGAGGGAGAGGGAGAAGGAGAGAGAGAGTGAGAGAGAGAGGGAGAAAGGAGAGAGAGAAAGTGAGAGGAGTAGAGAGAGAGAGGGGGAGAGAGATAAATGGGAGAGAGGGGGAGAGAGAGGGGGAGAAAGGAGAGAGGGAGAAAGGAGAGAGAGAGAGTGCGAGAGAGAGGGAGAAAGGAGAGAGAGAGAGAGAAAGGAGAGGGAGAAAGGAGAGAGAGAGTGTGAGAGAGAGAGAGGGAGAAAGGAGAGAGAGAGGGGGAGAGAGAGGGGAGAGAGGGGGAGAGAGAGGGGAGAAAGGAGAGAGAGAGTGAGAAAGGAGACAGAGGGAGAAAGAGAGCGAGATAGATAAATAGGGGGAGATAGAGTGAGAAAGAGAGAGAATGGGGATGAGTGGGAATGGAATGGTGAGGATGTGTGAAAATTAAAAAGCAGGGCGGGGCCTGAGGTGATGGGGCAGACAGGGACAAGTGAGTGTGGTCAAATATGGGACAGCTATCTTGAGCAGAGTGATTGAAGTACTCAAATTAAAAACCGATGTTCATAACCACCACTCAATAAATCAAATGTAGAGACATTACTGAACAACATTTGTATATTATCTTCAGAGATTAAATATCCGTTTGTGCAACAGCATTAATCTGACATTAATCGGAAAGTCAATGAAATCTGTTAGATCTTGTATCTCAGCTCAACGTGTGTGTGTGTGTGTGTTGTGTGTGTGTGTGTGTGTGTGTGTGTTGTGTTGTGTTGTGTTGTGTGTGTGTGTGTGTGTGTGTTGTGTCTGTGTGTGTGTGTGTGTGTGTGTGTGTGTGTGTGTGTGTGTGTGTGTGTGTGTGTGTGTGTGTGTTGTGTGTGTTGTGTACTCTACCTGATCCACTTTCCTGTTGCGGTAGGTGAGGATGCGGGTGACGTTTCTAAACTCTGCATATCGGCTGACATTGGACTTGATGAGGTCCACCAATGAGCCACGAGAGAACATGAGCTGGGTCGGTCACAATAGTGCCTCCAGAACAGTCTGAATTCTTTGGGGCATGGAAACGTTGCTCAATTGGTATCAAGGGACTTAACGTGTGCCAGGAAAACATTCCCCACACCATTACACCACCGCCACCAGCCTGTACTGTTGACACCAGGCAGGATGGGGCCATGGACTCATGCGGCTTACGCCAAATCCTGACTCTGCCATCAGCATCACGCAACAGGAATCAGGATTCGTCGGACCAGGCAGTGTTTTTCCACTCCTCAATTGTCCAGTGTTGGTGATTGCGTTCCCACTGGAGCCGCTTCTTCTTGTTTTTAGCTGATAGGAGTGGAACCCAGTGTGGTCGTCTGCTGCAATAGCCCATCCGTGACAAGGACCGAAGAGTTGTGTGTTCCGTTTCGTAGATACTGGAACCGGCGCCTGGCACCGACAAACATACCACGCTCAAAGTCACTTATGTCACTCAGGTTTTGCCCATTCTAACGTTCAATCAAACAGTAACTGAATGCCTCGATGCCTGTCTGCCTGCTTTACATAGCAAGCCATGGCCACATGACTCACCGTCTGTAGGAGTGCACCATTTCGGTGAACGGTGTGGTGTACCTAATACACTGGCCTCTGTGTATACTCACTGTATTATTTAAAATTGTGTTGCCTTACAGTCAATCAAACATTAGGTTACACCTAAAAATATAGTTACACGGTTAGTTTGGAGCATTGCACACAAGTCACGCCGTCATTGAATCATAAATGTTTCACACCTCCATTTACCGTACCAAGCTTAGACATAAGGTCAAAGTTGAACCTCCGTCCCTCCTTAACGATCTTAGTATAGGTGATATTTTTCTCGGGCTCTGGTTGGCTCTCAGCTGGAGAGGGGCTGGCCTGCTCCTGTTCCCCCCTGGGTCTCCTCTGTCTGGAGGGCCACCTCTCCCTCTTGTTGGGTCTCCTCTGTCTGGGGCCACCTCTCCCTCCTGTTGGGTCTCCTCTGTCTGGGGCCACCTCTCCCTCCTGTTGGGTCTCCTCTGTCTGGGGCCACCTCTCCCTCCTGTTGGGTCTAATCTGTCTGGAGGGCCACCTCTCCCTCCTTTTGGGTCTGTTCTGCCTGGGGCCACCTCTCCCTCCTGTTGTGTCGGTTCTGCCTGGGGCCACCTCTCCCTCCTGTTGGGTCTGTTCTGCCTGGGGGGCCACCTCTCCCTCCTGTTGGGTCTGTTCTGCCTGGGGGGCCACCTCTCCCTCCTGTTGGGTCTGTTCTGCCTGGGGGGGCCACCTCTCCCTCCTGTTGGGTCTCCTCTGTCTGGGGGGCCACCTCTCCCTCCTGTTGGGTCTCCTCTGTCTGGGGGGCCACCTCTCCCTCCTGTTGGGTCTCCTCTGTCTGGGGGGCCACCTCTCCCTCCTGTTGGGTCTCCTCTGTCTGGGGGGCCACCTCTCCCTCCTGTTGGGTCTCCTCTGTCTGGGGGGCCACCTCTCCCTCCTGTTGGGTCTCCTCTGTCTGGGAGGCCACCTCTCCCTCCTGTTGGGTCTCCTCTGTCTGGGGGGCCACCTCTCCCTCCTGTTGGGTCTCCTCTGTCTGGGGGGCCACCTCTCTCTCTTGTTGGGTCTGTTCTGCCTGGGGCCACCTCTCCCTCCTGTTGGGTCTGTTCTGCCTGGGAGGCCACCTCTCCCTCCTGTTGGGTCTGTTCTGCCTGGGGCCACCTCTCCCTCCTGTTGGGTCTGTTCTGCCTGGGGCCACCTCTCCCTCCTGTTGGGTCTGTTCTGCCTGGGGGGCCACCTCTCCCTCCTGTTGGGTCTGTTCTGCCTGGGGGGCCACCTCTCCCTCCTGTTGGGTCTGTTCTGCCTGGGGCCACCTCTCCCTCCTGTTGGGTCTGTTCTGCCTGGGGGGCCACCTCTCCCTCCTGTTGGGTCTGTTCTGCCTGGGGCCACCTCTCCCTCCTGTTGGGTCTGTTCTGCCTGGGGCCACCTCTCCCTCCTGTTGGGTCTGTTCTGCCTGGGGCCACCTCTCCCTCCTGTTGGGTCTGTTCTGCCTGGGGGGCCACCTCTCCCTCCTGTTGGGTCTGTTCTGCCTGGGGGGCCACCTCTCCCTCCTGTTGGGTCTCCTCTGTCTGGGGGGGCCACCTCTCCCTCCTGTTGGGTCTGTTCTGCCCCAGCATCAGGTCAGGGTCTGGAGATGCCTCATCACTGACCATCACTGGCTTTTCCTCCTCCACAGAGCTGTTCTCTACCAGACACCTCTCTACCTCCCAGTGGTGGTTCTAGACCATTTCAACTGGGGGGGCCAGGCTGGGGCCAGTTGTACTGTTAGAGGGGCCAGTTACATTAGACGTTATTGTTGTCATATCGTTTTCTTCACTGCATTGCAGGCATTAGCTGGCAAAAGACCATGTTCCGCGTTGCCACTGTCTAATAACGGATGTAAAAAAAGAACGATAGCAAAAATTAGTTATGTAAAAAGTATTTCATACTCCACATTTAGGGGATCCAAAATTGTTGTCACAGGGGCACTGGCCCCCCCTGGCCCCCTCCAGAACCGCCCCTGCTACCTCCCCCTCTGAGTCTGGGGTTTGAGGGAGGGACCAAGCTTCAGCGATAGAGTTCCTTCACCTCCTCAGGCTCTTCACTGCCCACACAACGCACAGTTGGTTATGAGGACATTAAACAGGTTTGTAGGTGGGGACACAACTAGAATGGCTGTTGGCAGTGCTGTGTAGGCTAATTCCCTTAGGTGGAGATTTCTATAGTCATCTATTCTAAATGAATCCCTCGTCAAGGAGATGACACGAAAAGAGTAAAGGCAGGGCAGCGGTTTGTCCCGTGTGTGTTTGTGTGTGTGTGTGTGTGTGTGTGTGTGTGTGTGTGTGTGTGTGTGTGTGTGTGTGTGTGTGTGTGTGTGTGTGTGTGTGTGTGTGTGTGTGTGTGTGTGTGTGTGTGTGTGTGTGTGTGTGTGGGGGGACCTGTCACGTAGCTTCAGTGGTACCTACCTGGCGTAGCAGAACAGCTGTAGGTTAGAGATAGACCACAGAGCTCAGGGCCAGGGCCTCCTCTCCCTCCTCCAGCTTATTCTCCCAGTCCTCCTGCTCTGGCCTGCCTGCTGACAACAGTCATAACTCTGGTCTGCCTGCTGACAACAGTCATAACTCTGGTCTGCCTGCTGACAACAGTCATAACTCTGGTCTGCCTGCTGACAACAGTCATAACTCTGGTCTGCCTGCTGACAACAGTCATAACTCTGGTCTGCCTGCTGACAACAGTCATAACTCTGGTCTGCCTGCTGACAACAGTCATAACTCTGGTCTGCCTGCTGACAACAGTCATAACTCTGGTCTGCCTGCTGACAACAGTCATAACTCTGGTCTGCCTGCTGACAACAGTCATAACTCTGGTCTGCCTGCTGACAACAGTCATAACTCTGGCCTGCCTGCTGACAACAGTCATAACTCTGGTCTGCCTGCTGACAACAGTCATAACTCTGGCCTGCCTGCTGACAACAGTCATAACTCTGGTCTGCCTGCTGACAACAGTCATAACTCTGGTCTGCCTGCTGACAACAGTCATAACTCTGGTCTGCCTGCTGACAACAGTCATAACTCTGGCCTGCCTGCTGACAACAGTCATAACTCTGGTCTGCCTGCTGACAACAGTCATAACTCTGGTCTGCCTGCTGACAACAGTCATAACTCTGGCCTGCCTGCTGACAACAGTCATAACTCTGGCCTGCCTGCTGACAACAGTCATAACTCTGGTCTGCCTGCTGACAACAGTCATAACTCTGGTCTGCCTGCTGACAACAGTCATAACTCTGGTCTGCCTGCTGACAACAGTCATAACTCTGGCCTGCCTGCTGACAACAGGAGACAGGCTACATTCAAAGTGACATCCAAGTGGACACACAATATAGTGTGCACGCACGCACACTAACACAGACACACAGACACACACTCTTGAACAGACACACACTTGCAGACACACATGCGCACACACACTTGCAGACACACACGCACAGACACATGCACAGACACAGACACACATCCTTATGCCAAAGTCTCTCACAATAACCCTCAGGACGATCACCGTTAACACATTGTTTAGTGAAAGGTCAAAGCAGACGCACCATTACATATTCACACCTCCAATTAGTCACATTGGTAAAATGAGATCATGTAATGCTTTGTGAGGTAGCAGAACAGCTGTAGGTTAGAGATGTGCTACATCTAGAGGAACGAACACAGCTAGACTCACTTTGTACCCCTCGATCCAGGACAGTCCACTGAATTTGAAACTGGGCCAGTTTCTAGCATAGTACTTTCTCCTGTAGGATTGAGCATTGTAGGAATTGGGATCATGTCATTTTTCATACCTTGTAAACAATCATGCACATTTAACTTATCAAGAAATCCATTTTAATGAACAAGTATACAGAATATTCACTCCAGTACGCAGTACACTATTCTAGCACACCTGATTCTAAATAATTAGCTGGTTGTTAAGCTGAATCAGGTTAGTTACAACTGGGGTTGAAGTTAAAACCTACAGGAGGGTAGATCTCCAGGCACAGGGTTGAAGTTAAAACCTACAGGAGGGTATCTCTCCAGGAACAGGGTTGGAGTTAAAACCTACAGGAGGTTAGCTCTCCAGGAACAGGGTTGGAGTTAAAACCCACAGGAGGGTATCTCCAGGAACAGGGTTGGAGTGAAAACCTACAGGATGTTAGCTCTTCAGGAACAGGGTTGGAGTTAAAACCTACAGGAGGGTAGATCTCCAGGCACAGGGTTGAAGTTAAAACCTACAGGAGGGTATCTCTCCAGGAACAGGGTTGGAGTTAAAACCTACAGGAGGTTAGCTCTCCAGGAACAGGGTTGGAGTTAAAACCCACAGGAGGGTATCTCCAGGAACAGGGTTGGAGTGAAAACCTACAGGATGTTAGCTCTTCAGGAACAGGGTTGGAGTGAAAACCTACAGGATGTTAGCTCTCCAGGAACAGGGTTGGAGAGCCCTGGCCTAGGCTATTTGGAATTTGTATCTAAATTCATTATCACACAGAATGAACCCCTAACCAGAACACCATCTCTCCCCAGTGCAATCCAATATAACCTAACACAGCTCCCTCACCCCTGCCCAGCTCCTTCACCCCTTCAGACTCACCCTGACCCAGCTCCCTCACCCCCTCAGACTCACCCTGACCCAGCTCCCTCACCCCCTCAGACTCACCCTGACCCAGCTCCCTCACCCCCTCAGACTCACCCTGACCCAGCTCCCTCACCCCCTCAGACTCACCCTGACCCAGCTCCCTCACCCCCTCAGACTCACCTGTCAACATGCAAGACCCTCTTTCCAAAACGGGAGCAGGCAACAGAAATGACAGCCTCAGAGAGGCCTGGAAATGATCAGAGACAGTAGACCCATTGTCAGACCCAAGATTCAACTCTTCAATCCATTATCTCCATGTGGCTTTTGTCTGAATGGCCTGGTTTATGCAATTTGAGTCATGTTTTCCAATTCAACCTGAACTCATTGACAAGCAGCACACTGCATTAACAGCGCCTGCTCATTCAGGTACTAGTGATGAGTATTTCTTTGAGTGTGTTGCTTATTCTGTTGTCAACGGGAGAGAAATGTCTAGAATGATACTCTTAGGCCATTTGAAGTTGACAGTTGAACAAGGTTAAAATAAAATGAGTTCCATTTGAATAGCACTACGTTTCCCCCCTGGGGGAGAAAGCAGTAGCCTCTAATGAGGAGCACACCAAGGAAACATCCACCTGGTGTCCATCTAAACAAGTGAAAGAGGTTTCTATTCCCTGGAGATGACAAAAAGTGAAATGTCCAGTCAGAGGCAGAGGAGTCTGGCCACAGAGGCTGCGTTTACACAGGCAGCCTAATTCTGATAGTTTTTCCACAAAATGGTCTTTTGGCCAATCAGATCAGATCTTCTGCCAATAATTGAGCAAAAGATCTGAATTGGGCTGCCGGTGTAAATGCAGCCAGAGAGAGGGGCTAGGTAAGCGAGATTGAGGGGCAGTGTCACAGATAGAGCCCAGAAAACAATCCCATTAGGCCACTAAGGCAGCCTGGTCTCTTCATCCCTCTTCTTCCTCATCTGGCCTTGCACCGTCCCATCTCACACACACAGTGATTTATTCTCAAGTACATGCCACCACTTCCACACCTCTCCCTGTGTCATTTAACAGAGAGCATATCCCAGCCCCAACAGAAAGCCAGAGGTTTACACTGTTTAACAGAGAGCATCTCCCAGCCCCAACAGAAAGCCAGAGGTTTACACTGTTTAACAGAGAGCATCTCCCAGTCCCAACAGAAAGCCAGAGGTTTACACTGTCTAACAGAGAGCATCTCCCAGTCCCAACAGAAAGCCAGAGGTTTACACTGTTTAACAGAGAGCATCTCCCAGTCCCAACAGAAAGCCAGAGGTTTACACTGTTTAACAGAGAGCATCTCCCAGCCCCGACAGAAAGCCAGAGGTTTACACTGTCTAACAGAGAGCATCTCCCAGTCCCAACAGAAAGCCAGAGGTTTACACTGTCTAACAGAGAGCATCTCCCAGTCCCAACAGAAAGCCAGAGGTTTACACTGTTTAACAGAGAGCATCTCCCAGCCCCAACAGAAAGCCAGAGGTTTACACTGTTTAACAGAGAGCATCTCCCAGCCCCAACAGAAAGCCAGAGGTTTACACTGTCTAACAGAGAGCATCTCCCAGCCCCAACAGAAAGCCAGAGGTTTACACTGTTTAACAGAGAGCATCTCCCAGTCCCAACAGAAAGCCAGAGGTTTACACTGTTTAACAGAGAGCATATCCCAGCCCCAACAGAAAGCCAGAGGTTTACACTGTTTAACAGAGAGCATTTCCCAGCCCCAACAGAAAACCAGAGGTTTACACTGTTTAACAGAGAGCATCTCCCAGCCCCAACAGAAAGCCAGAGGTTTACACTGTAACACACTGTCTTATGCACACCTTCCACATAGCCTACACGGTCCAATCACTATCACCATTTCTGTATTAGGCCTATAGACTACAGAAGACTTACACAGCTGTAGGCTGTGGTTGCATCGCCAAAGACGATGCACGAACATGGAGTAAAGCTATCCAGTGGCCACCCCTATCAATGTTGCAACAGCAAAGAGAACAATAAAAGTGGACACAGCTAGAAAACCAACTCTTTCTCAATGAACTACACTGTGGGGGGAAACAACATGGTTGTACATCTCTACCCACCAGGCCATTCTTGAGATGTCTTTAAAAAGTGTAAATATTCTCAGATGCCATCTTTTAATGCCATTTATCGTGTCTGGTATTGATTTTTTCCACATCATATTTTCTAAAGACAAACATTACCTAGCTGCCTTAAAGCACTGATGCCACACAGACAGACCTCATAAATAATAGATCTGGCCGGCAGGACTTTGATGACCGAGCAAAGCCAGAAATGCTTTCAGCAGGAATTGTATGAAATCATAAATCACTCTTCATTTCAGAGAACATTCCAAAATGGATTCTCTCTCTCTCTTCACCTTGAAAGTCATTTGACGTGTTATTTATAGTCTGGCTGAGAGAGCTTAGGAAGGCAGAAGAGGCTAGCAGCAAACGGGGAGCAACATGGGAAGGCACTTCAGTCAACAGTAACACCATCCCCGTCCATCCTTGTCCCTCTGTCACTGGTGCACACAGACATACAGGTTAGGCCTATTGGCTATAGCGTAGGTCAGTCACAGAACCGCATCTGTGGCCATACAGAGATGAAGCTAGGCATTTTTAATGAATAGTCCAGGAATGGAGTCAATCTGAGGGCATAGCCTAGTTGCCATTATGGCTGCATTTACACGGGCAGCCAAATTCTGATTATGCCACTACAGTTATTGAACTTTTGACCAATCAGATCAGATCTTTTGTCTATAATTGGGCAAAAGATCAGAATTAGGTTGCCTGTATAAACGCAGCCTTAGAGATTGTAAAAGGATGTTAGCATTTGATACATAGAAGAGATGAGAAGAAGTGTGAGAAAAAAACAATTAATTCACTGATCATAGTGATGTCATCCATATAGAAGCAAATGAATGTACAGTAGAGGCAGGACGATACCAGTATAGTGATATTTTTTCCATGGCAAAAATGTAAACACGACGCAGTTTTTCTACAACTCTTTTGCTGTATGTAAAATATTGTGTGCTACAGCTTATAAAATACATAAATGTGACTCTGGATGACAATACATTTGGTTTCTAACATTAGCACTCTTTCCCTAAAGAAGTTAAATCCGATACGTGTTTTGTTTCCTTGCCGCGATACTAGCTAATGAGTATCGCGATACTGGTATCGTCCCGGCCCGAATGTACAGACGGGCCGGGACGTGTTGCTGCTGATTCTAGGACATTCAGATTAAAATGAACTTTGGCCCATTCTATTTTGTCTAACTATGAGGTCTTCAAAGTTTATAGACTTTCTTTCTCACCCAGTCCGCCCATATTTATTTTCTACGAGCAGCATACAATGCAAGGTGACGATAAACCAGTGACGCCGTTTTGTTTTGTGTTGTGTTGTGTCACTTTGTTTTTTAAACCTGACGAATAAGAAGTCTAAGTGCAAGTCAGAGATGTGTCAACTAGTAAAGCTGGTGATTGTTGGCTCTGTTCCATAATCACATGTCCTGCTAATGGACGCCCTTCCTGGCAGTGACTGTGGAGGTCCCACCAAGATGGATAGTTACATTAACACAACAGCAGGGAACGGCTCAGCGAGTTACCGGCCCTGTTTGGTTTATTGCATATCTATTAAGACTCTGCACAAGACCAGTTCCACTGTGAGATCGGGAGTAAATTGTGCATCTCAGTCACTGCCGTCTCAGGAACGTGAACACAATCGATTTGCCTCTGATGATACCATTTCACATTAAACTAACGACTGGACAAAAGAGAAGCAATGGCCCAGGGATGCTATGTTGATAAAAATAATATATAAGTCAAATGTTGACAATTACAACAGAAAAAACAAATGGGCCAAATATTTGTAAAGAGGAGAATTAGGCCAAGAATTGCATAGACTCCATTTAAGAAACTTTCAGACACCAAATGTACAGATGTCCAACAGAGAATTATCCACGCAGACCTGAGGTCCCCTGGCCACTCTGCTCCAACCCACGGTGTACGTGAGGTGTGTGTGAATTGGAGACTGACAGGGTGCAACCAACAGGAACACCCTGCCTCACACAGGTAAAGGGCCAGCAGATGGAAAAAGCATGTCATTAGGGGGCCACGATATTCATGAACAACTGTTCCCTGTCCACAGACATTGTTTGTCTTGGGTTTGTGTGCAGAGGCTGGGGAACCTGGAAAACACACTTGTCTGACCAACCTTGACACAGAACACTGCCTGCACCGAAATAGACTGGGTCATCAGTGCAGTCTTGTCACCCACAGTCTGGGGACCAGCTGGCTTAAAGTTTTGCACCAGCAAAACCAGAAGTGGGCCAGAGATATTCAATTTGTACACAATCAATCATAGTGTTGAATTATAGCAATAGGCATCTAAACGGTCATATTTTTTGTGTAAGAAGGGCATCACATTGATTAGATTAATCTGTGGCTGAAAATGAGTTCAAACAATTTCTATTCTGACGAACCTGATAGTGAAATATGAAATGTCTTATCCTGTATTGTCTTGCTAGCATTTCTAACAGGTAGATTAGATCATCTATGTGGGGGTTGGACAGACAGTTGTTCATTTAATTGGCTAAAATAAGTTTTACATTTCGCTACCCAACAGTAGCCTAGGCTGGCAATACAATGACACTGCATGCTTCTCTGATCTGAGGGTGGCCATTGCCTTTAATGCTAGCTAGCTATTTGGCTGTGTTTACCTTGTGTGCCGTGTGCAACTGTTGTTTGTTTGGGTTAGTTAGCTACCTATCTTCCAATCAAACAGGGACATGATAGCGATAATTCATAATGAAAGCTGATAGCTATCTAACATTAGCTAGCATCACACAGATGTTGACATCTGTGGAGGCTGGTGGGAGGAGCTATAGGAGGATGGGCTTATTATAATGGCTAGGATGCTATAAATGGAATGGAGTCAAACATGTGGTTTTAAAATGTTTGATACCGTTCCATTTATTCCATTGCAGCCATCACATTGGGTCCGTCCTCCTATAGCTCCTCCCACCAGCCTCCACCTGTTGACATCAATATTCTGATGATCATGACGCTATCTTGCTAGCTATCCATGTTGAAATGGTGAGACAAGCGTTATAAAACAAATATTACGCGTTTAGAAAATGATATGAATTGCTGTCGTTAGTTAGTTTTATATTCAAATGGTACACATTGTTAGATATTCCCTACTCATATGTTAGCAAGCAAGCAAGCTAACATTATGCTAACGTCAACAACGACCACTAGCTAATGCTAGCAGCCCTTCTGGACGAAAGACAAGATTCTTGAACCATCGCCAATTTCAGCTGCACCGTTCTGAAGAAAATGATTGAAAGTACACACCACTGGCAAAAGAATAGTAGTTTCTCATCTGTCTCGAATATGATAACAATTCAGGTGGTGGGCTGTCAGCAGCCATGTTGAGCAATATGTGCATTGGATCATGTGACAGTAGATGAGACGGAAAGTCTCTCATGAGGTCTTCGCCTCAAATCTCATTAAACAACAAATCACACACACACACACCTTGATTAAGTAAAAGGAATCCCATGTATTTTCTCAACATTAACATGATTAATATCATATTTGTAAAGATGTAACTAGCTATATGTAAACTAATAGAAACACCAACCCTTCATCGTCAAATCAAATCACATTTTATTGGTCACATACACATGGTTAGCAGATGTTAATGTGAGTGTAGCGAAATGCTTGTGCTTCTCGCTACACTCACATTAACATCTGCTAACCATGTGTATGTGACCAATAAAAATTGATTTTATTTTTTATTTTTTAACCTTTACTTAACCAGGTAGGCCAGTTGAGAACAAGTTCTCATTTACAACTGCGACCTGGCCAAGATAAAGCAAAGCAGTGCAACATAAACAACAACACAGAGTTACACATGGGATAAACAAATGTACAGTCAATAACACAATGATGATGAAGGGATGGTGTTTCTATTAGGTTACATATAGCTAGTTACATCCAATAGCCCTTAATACTGCAGGAGATGAGAGATTTTAGGTGAAAACATAACTGAGACAATACATCAGCATTGAGAAACACCTCACTTCCCCCAGTGGTAATACTAACCATGTTATCTGCCATCAGTGCCCATCGCGATCGCATTGGCATTCAGCCTTAGTTTGGTCCATGTTTCCCAGTGGACCCTGGTTGGGAAAATGTACAATGTATAAAAGCACCCCAATCTCTCCTGCCCAGATGAGAGCATTTGTCCCTGAAGGCTGTGTGTGTTCCGTGCTTTTACCACTGAGCTATATAGTTGTTATTGTACAACTCTATGTACAAGGATTACTTTTAACAATTTCCACAGAAAATGTTACAAAAACACATTTACTTGAAGAACAGCACAAGCTGTCATTCTTTTACCAACCTTGCAGTGTTCTTCAAGTAAATGTGTTTTTGTAACATGTTCCATTGCCCAGGCCGGGTGACCCTTTGTTATTGTTTCAATTTAAGGATTCCACATTTAAGGTGATTGTCTTTTAGTACATATTGTATTTACATTTCTTTAACTGTTTATTTGTAAATGCAGTGGCCAACTGTTAATCCTGAGATTGTTTGTCACTGCTTTTGGTCAGTTGTAAACTCAACTAGTAAAGTCTGTGAAAGGACGGTAGCACTTTTCTTATTGTGGAAGTAAGATGTAAGAAGCCTTTTGTGTATTGTGTTTACTGTTATCCTGTTTCAAACAAGCCAACCCATATCAGCCTCCCGACTGTTTCCCTATTGATGGGCCTAGATCCTGTGATACTAATAGATGTTACACATTCTTGCCATGTAATTCAGATGTTCTAAAAACTATTTGCCCAAGTAGATGCATTCCTAAACAAGGTCTTCTTCTTCTTCTTCTGCCGCTTCTTCTTCTTCATCATCGTTATAATGGCGTTCCGCAAACACGTTAAAGGTGCATACCGCCACTTACTGTGCTGGAGTGTGTGGTCAATCACGGTTTACATATTACAGAAACAAAAGAAAACAAACACAAAAACGTAACTCCTCCTTCCTAATCCTGTACTACTAAAACAATAAGAAAGAGCCTTACTAACTTCCAACAAACCCTCCCCATCCCCCAAATCCCCTCCTAACCTTCCCAACCCTCTCCAATCTCAATATCCCTAGACATCCATCTTTCCCTCTCTTCAACAAACTATCAACAGGACAGCAGCACATGCTCCACCGTTTCATCAACCACCCACTCTGGACACATACCATTCACCTGACTGCCAACCAAATATAATGAACAGTTCAATGAAAAGTGACCTATAGGTGCAACCGGGCAAACTTCTCCTTGTTTACTACTGTAGATGGTATACCACACTAGCCACATTTGCCAACAGCTGGCATCAGTAATGTTGCTGGCAGAGCATGAATGTAAACTGTCATCAGATTCTCCATAGATGATCCGTTTCTGCCGAGGAACAAAAGTTGACTGGACTCAGGTAAAGTAAATATTTTTTTCAGATTCAAATCATTACCTTCATATTTTTCTTTCTTTAGACCCTTTTCCAAGTCAGCCAGAATGAGTTGTATGTTTCTTTGGGCTTTGACAGAGGTAATCTCCACAAATATCCGATGCTTGACTGCTGCTTAGCCTGCAGTGCTGTTAATGTATGCTGTAAAAATCAGTGGCCCGGGCTGATTGCTTGTTGAGTGATGTTCTGGTTGTAAAAGGAATGAAGGATTGACTGTTGTTTCGAAAGAGGAAGTTGCATGTAAAATAGTTCATATGAGGGTTGTAATTTCCCTTTAAATGAAGTTTAAATGAGGGCACACACCATGTCTATTTCCTTGTTCAGTGTGCATTGAAAGGACCAAAGAACATGATGAGATAAGCTGCACCTGGCATACATTTAGTTACACAAGTGAATTAGTTTGGTCATTTGGATTCATTATCATTGGTGGCCTTTTATGATTTTAAATGGTTTCTAAAAGCCCTGCTGTTAAAAAATAACCAATCTTGAGGCTTGAGGGTCCTTCTAAAAGCCCTGCAGTTCTAAAAGAACCAGGCTTGAGGCTTGAGGGTCCTTCTAAAAGCCCTGCAGTTCTAAAAGAACCAGGCTTGAGGCTTGAGGGTCCTTCTAAAAGCCCTGCAGTTCTAAAAGAACCAGGCTTGAGGCTTGAGGGTCCTTCTAAAAGAACCAGACTTGAGGGTACTTCTGAAACCATTGTTTAATTCTACAGTATTAGAGATCATCTTTCATGGTCATTATTTCATTCAAGTGAGGCATGGTTTTGAATGATACATGTTTTAAATTACACTTGCTTATCACAAAAGCTTGAGATGCATCGTGCATCCCAGACCCAACGTAACCATGCTATCCAATCCCTGGACAGCAGAGCCACATATTATTACATAGTTGAAAACCTAAACATCCCTTGTCTGTCACGAATGCTGAATAAAATGATATTTGAACTTACTCTATGGGGTTGGTTTTTAAATAGCGTTGGTGTTTGAGACAAAATATCAGAAGGAACATATTTTTAAACAGACTTTCCAAATGTTGGTATTTTGTTAATCTCTTGTGGACAGAGTACGTGAACATAGATGGTACCATTGGTCTGTCATGATACAACAAGATGCGTGAGATAACAAGCGAAATGAGTTCCCGTGCTTGGGTTTTTTCATCACTGGTAATTGAACAAATCACGATTTCGCAGGTGTTAGCATCTTTCGGAATTTCGGAAGGGGTGGGGACATTTGGCCCATGGACTTGCCCATACCTTGCAAAGAGAAAGGGTGGAGGTCTTCGTTCCGGTTCCGATCCTCATTCTATCTCTTGTCTTAACACGTATGGACCCAGAACTTAATCAAGCATCTGACCCATTACGCAAGACTTTAGTTCTGGGTTAACCGAGATTAGTCTGTGGTAGACCCATTTCTTCACTGCTTTCCTGATGTCAAAATAAAAGTAAAGCACGTGCACCATATGTACTCAAAAAAAGCAATAGATAACTTGCGGGGGACTTTTATTTTGTCATGAGGAAAACAGAGAGGAAGTGTGTCTACAACAGAGCCATGTTTGGAAAGTCTGTTTTATAATATGTTCCTTTGGATATTTTGTCTCAAATTCCACCCTATATAAGAACCAACTCCACGGACAATTGGTAAGTTCAAATATCATTTTATTCAACATTCGTGACAGACGAGGGACGTTCAGGTTTTTGTCTATGTAATAATATGTGTCCCTGCTGTCTAGGGATTGGATAGCATGGTCACGTCGGGACCACACGCATCCCAGACCCAGACAACATACTTGTCTCAAGTACTGCACAACAACTGGGGCAGCAGCATATTGTTTGAGCTGAGCAGGCATGGTGCTGTAGAAATTTCACTATCTTAAGTTGCTTCTCATCTTGGATCCTGTATCCTGTCCACGCATTTCAAGGCTGCTTTGAGACAATGACCTATCAGTGACCCAAGCCCTGCTCAGATAATCCCGACCATTGTGACGCTGAGTTGTCGTAGTGCTGCTGCAAATGTACATTGTCCCAGGGGCGTTGGCAGTCATAATGTAAGTAACCTAATTTATGTTCCTTTAACTCCCCTGAATGCCTCTGTCAAACCTACAGCTATTGTCAGCAGTAATCATGTGCTGATGAACCTGAGTTATACTGTTAGCACTGAGACGTTTTGCCCTGGTAGGAAGTCCACTGTGTGCAGTTCACCCTACACTATCAGCTCAAACATAAATAGCATTGTCATGTCTACCTCTGATAAGCCTCCCAGTAAAGCAATAAAATGATCAAGAGTCCCAGAAAGTACAAAAAATAGCCCACATTAACATATGTAGCCTAAAAAACAACGTTCATGAAATCAATAACTTTCTATTAACATTTATTTTGGGTGGTTTTTCTATGTTTTCTATTTCTATGTTTAGTTCTAGTTTTCTATTTCTATGTTGGAGTTTTTAAGATGATCTCCAATTAGAGGCAGCTGGTTCGTGTTGTCTCTAATTGGAGATCATATTTAAGTTGGGGTTTTTTCTATTGTGTTTGTGGGCAGTTGTATTCTGTTTAGTTGTGTTCTGTGTAGTCTTCAGTACCTGACAGAACTGTTAGCTGATCGTTTACTCTTTGTTATTTTCTTTAGTGTTCTGAGTTTAATAAACAGTAATTATGAGCACTCAACACGCTGCACCTTGGTCCCATCTATACGACAGCCGTTACAGAACTGCCCACCACAATTGGATCAAGCAGCGTGCCTGAGAGGAGATGGATACCTGGTCTATAGAGGAGTGGCGAGAAAGGATAAACTGGACTTGTGGCCAGGTGTTGGACAGATATCGAAGCCTGCAGGGGAAGGACGAGAGGCAGCCCCCCCGAAGAAAAAAAATTGGGGGGGGCACATGGGTAGTTTGGCGGGGTCAGGGGTGAGACCTGAGCCAACTCCCCGTGCTTATCGTGTTAAGCATGTGCCTGCCTCTTGCACTCTCCCTCCAGTGCGCCTCCATAGCCCAGTATGTCCTGTGCCTGCTCCTCACACTCTCCCTCCAGTGCGCCTCCACAGCCCAGTACGTCCTGTGCCTGCTCCTCGCACTCTCCCTCCAGTGCGCCTCCATGGTCCAGTATACCCTGTGCCAGTTCTGCGCACCCGGTCTCCAGTGCGTCTCCCCAGTCCGGTGAGACCTGTTCCAGCTCCACGAAAGAAGCCTCCAGTGATGATCTATGGACCGAAGCCTGTAGAGATGATCCATGGCATGAAGCCTCCAGTGAAGATCCATGGCTCGGAGCCTGTAGGGATGATCCATGGCACGAAGCCTCCAGAGGTAATCCATGGCCTGGGAACCTGTAGGGATAATCCATGGCAAGAAGCCTGTAGGGATGATCCATGGCCCGGAGCCTGTAGAGATGATCCATGGCATGAAGCCTCCAGTGGTGATCCATGGCACGGAACCTGTAGAGATGATCCATGGCATGAAGCCTCCAGTGGTGATCCATGGCGTGGAACCTGTAGTGATGATCCATGGCACGGAACCTGTAGTGATGATCCACGGCCAGGAGCCTGCAGTGATGGTCCACAGTCCGGAACCCCCTGAGACGGCCTACAGTCCGGAACCTTCTGAGACGGCCTACAGTCCGGAACCTTGTGAGACGGCCTACAGTCCGGAACCTTCTGAGACGGCCTACAGTCCGGAACCTTCTGAGACGGCCTACAGTCCGGAACCTCCTGAGATGGCCTTCAGTCCGGAACCTCCTGAGAAGTTCCCCAGCCCAGAGTCTTCGGCGGCGGCCTGCAGCCCAGAGTCTTCGGCGGCGGCCTGCAGCCCAGAGTCTTCGGCGGCGGCCTGCAGCCCAGAGTCTTCGGCGGCGATCTGCAGCCCAGAGTCTTTGGCGGCGATCTGCAGTCCGGTTCCTCCGACGACGATCCACTGTCCGGTGGTACAGAAGCAGAGGGATGTGTGGACGGAGCGGGGGTTACGCCCTGAACCGGCACCGCCTCCTCTGCTGGAGGATCTGCTGGATAGTAAGGGTCTGGGTACTGCACTAGAGCCGCCATAGACAATTGTCACCCTTCCTACCCTCCCTTTTGTTTTGTGGTTTCTTTTGTTGTTTTTAGTTGCATTCGGAGTCTGCACCTTTGCGGGGGGGGGGGGGGGGGGGGGGAGTTGGGGGGGGGGGGTGTTACTGTCACGTCCTGACCCTAGTAAGATGTAATTTTCTATAGTAGAGTAGGTCAGGGCGTGACAGGGGGTGTTTTGGGTGGTTTTTCTATGTTTTCTATTTCTATGTTTAGTTTTAGTTTTCTATTTCTATGTTGCAGTTTTTTGCGATGATCTCCAATTAGAGGCAGCTGGTTCGTGTTGTTTCTAATTGGAGATCATATTTAAGTTGGGGTTTTTTCTATTGTGTTTGTGGGCAGTTGTATTCTGTTTAGTTGTGTTCTGTGTAGTCTTCAGTACCTGACAGAACTGTTAGCTGATCGTTTTCTCTTTGTTATTTTCTTTAGTGTTCTGAGTTTAATAAACAATAATTATGAGCACTCAAAACGCTGCGCCCTGGTCCCCTCTATACGACAGCCGTTACAATAATACCTTTGATGATTCAGTGGTAGCAAGACATGGTTTCAACACCTTCAGAAGAGACAGGAATGCCAATGGTGGAGGCGTTGCCATTTATGTTCAGAGTCATATTCCTGTAAAGCTTAGAGGATCTCATGTCAAATAATGTGGTTACAGGTTTACCTGCCTCACCTAAATTCAATTTGTGTGGGAAGCTGCTATAGACCATAAAGTGCTAACAGTAAGTATCTGGATAATATGTGTGAAATGCATGATAATGTGTATGATCTCAACAGAGAGGTATATTTCCTTGGGTACCTAAATATTCACTGGCTTTCATCTAGCGGTTCACTCAAGAAAAAGCTTCAAAATGTAACCAGTGCCTGCAACCTGGTTCAGGTTATCAGTCAACCTACCAGGGTATTTACAAACGGAACAGGAACTAAATCATCCACTTGCATTGACCACATCTTTACTAATGCTGCTTTTACACCTGCATTGCTTGCTGTTTGTGGTTTTAGGGTGGGTTTCTGTACAGCACTTTGTGACATCAGCTGATGTAAGAAGGGCTTTGATTGATCTGCTCTAAAGCAGTATCCAAATCCATTGAATGTGGTGATCATAATATCATAGACATATCTAGGAAAACCAAAGTTCTAAAGGCTGGGCCTAATATAGTGTATAAGCGGTCATACAAGAGGTTTTGTAGTGATTCCTGTGAATATGTAAAGAATATTTGCTGGTATGTGGTGTGTAATGAGGATCAACCAGACGCTGCACTTGACACATTTATAAAATTGCATATTCCACTTACGAATAAGCATGAACCCATTAAGAAAATGACTGTAAAATCAGTTGAATCCCTGTGGATTGATGAAGAATTAAAAAATTGTATGGTTGAGAGGGATGAAGTAAAAGGAATGGCAAATAAGTCCGGCTGCACAGCTGATTGGCAAACGTACTGTAAATTGAGAAATAATATGACTAAACTGAACAAAAAGAAGAAACTGTACTACGAACAAAAATAAATTATATAAAGAAAGCTAGGGAAAAGCTTTGGAGTACCTTAAATGACATTTTTGGCAAAATGGCAAACTGGGCTCCATCATTCATTGAATCAGATGGCTCATTCATCACAAAACATACTGATATTGCCAACTACTTTAATCATATTTTCACTGGCAAGATTAGCAAACATAGGCATGACATTGCAACAAAAAATTCTGAACCTACACATCCATGCATAACTGACCAAATTATGAAAGACAAGCGTTGTAATTTTGAATTCCGTAATGTGAGTTTGTAGAGATGAAAATGTTTTAGTTTTTTATCAACAATGACAAGGCACATGGGTCTGACAACTTCGATTGAAAATTACTGAGGATGATAGAGGACGATATTGCCACTCTTATTTGCCATCTCTTCAATCTAAGCCTACAGGAAAGTGAGTCTCCCTCAGGCCTGGAGGGAAGCAAAAGTCATTCCGCAACCCAAGAATAGCAAAGCCCCCGTGACTGACTCAAACAGCAGATCAATCAGCCTGTTACCAACCCTTGGTAAACGTTAGGATATAATTGTGTTTGACCAGATACAATGCTACTTCACAGTAAACAAATGAACAACTGTTTTTCAGCAAATTTATAGGGAGGGGCATTCAACATGTACAGGACCTACTCAAATGACTGAAGATTGGCTAAGAGCAATTGATAATAAAAAGATTGTGGGAATTGTTTTGTTAGACTTCAAGGCAAATATGGTATGTGAAAAACGTGTGTTATGGCTTTACATTCTCTGCTATATTGTGGATTGAGAGTTACCTGCCTAACAGAACACAGAGGGTGTTCTTTAATGGAAACCTCTCCAACACAATCCAGTAGAGTCAGATATTCCTCAGGGCAGCTGTCTGGGCCCCTTACTTTTTTCAATCTTTACTAATGACCTGCCACTGCCTCTGAATGAAGCCTTTGTGTCTACGTATGCTGATGACTCAATACTATACACATCAGCTACCACAGCAAGTGAAATGCTGCAACACTTAACAAAGAGCTGCAGTCAGTTTCAGAATGGGTGGCAAGAAATAAGTTAGTCCTAAATATTTCAAAAACTATTTTAGAAACTAAAAGCATTGTATTTGGGACAGATCATTCACTAAACCATAAACCTCAACTAAATATTTTAATGAATAATGTGGACATTTAGCAAGTTGAGGAGACTAAACTACTTGGAGTAACACTGGATTGTAAACTGTCATAGTTAAAATATATTGATGCAACAGTAGCTATGGGAGAGGTCTGTCCATAATAAAGAGCTGCTCTGCCTTCTTAAAACCTCACTAGGGTGGGGGGCAGCATTCGGAATTTTGGATGAAAAGCGTGCCCAAAGTAAAGTGCCTGCTACTCAGGTCCAGAAGCTAGGATATGCATATAGAAAACACTCTACCGTTTCCAAAACTGTTAAAATAATGTCTGTGAGTATAACAGAACTGATATGGCAGGCAAAAACCTGAGGAAAATCCATCCAGGAAGTGCTATTATTTTGAAATGCCTGTTTTTCCATTGAAAGCCTATCCACCAAACAAAGACTTATGACCTAGTTCACGATCTCTACGGCTTCCACTACATGAGGCCAGTCTTTAGGCATTGCTTCAGGCTTTTACTCTGAAAAATGAGGGAGAAACACCACTTTCAATGAGAGGACAGCGGAAATTTCCAGACATGAGTCCTGCGCGTGACCGGGAGCGTGCCTTTCTTGTTTTTCCTTTTCTATTGACGAAGCTATTGTCCGGTTGAAATATGATCGATTATTTATGACAAAAAGAACCTGAGGATTGATTATAAACATAATTTCACATGTTTCTACGAACTTTTATGGTACTTTTTTGATTTTTCGTCTGTCTGTTGTGACCGCGCTTTGTTCCAATGGATTACTGAACAAAACGCACCAACAAAATGGAGGTTTTTGAATATAAAGAGGGACTTTATTGAACAAAACAAGCATTTATTGTGTAACATGGAGTCTTGGGAGTGCAACCATATGAAGATCATCAAAGGTAAGTGATACATTTTATCGCTATTTCTGACTTTTGTTACTCCTCTTCTTGGCTGCTTCCAGGTGACTACCTCATGAAGCTGGTTGAGAGAATGCCAAGAGTGTGCAAAGCTGTCATCAAGGCAAAGGGTGGCTACTTTGAAGAACAACAAATATTAAATATATTTTGATTTGTTTAAAACTTTTTTGGTTACTACATGATTCTATATGTGTTAATTCATAGTTTTGATATCTTCACTAATATTATGCAATGTAAAAAATAGTAAAAATAAAGAAAAACATTTGAAAGAGTAGGTGTGTCCAAACTTTTGACTGGTACTGTATATACAGTTGAAGTTGGAAGTTTACATACACTTAGGTTGGAGTCAATAAAATTCGTTTTTCAAACACTTCACAAATGTCTTGTTAACAAACTATAGTTTTGGCAAGTCAGTTAGGACATCTACTTTGTGCATGACACAAGTAATTTTTCCAACAATTGTTTACAGACAGATTATTTCACTTATAATTCATTGTATCGAAATTCTAGTGGGTCAGAAGTTTACATACACTAAGTTGACTGTGCCTTTTAACAGCTTGGAAAATTCTAGAAAATTATGTCATGGCTTTAGAAGCTTCTGATAGGCTAATTGACATAATTTGAGTCAATTGGAGGTGTACCTGTGGATGTATTTCAAGGCCTACCTTCAAACTCAGTGCATCTTTGCTTGACATCATGGGAAAATCAAAAGAAATCAGCCATGACCTCAGAAAACAATTTGTAGACCTCCACAAGTCTGGTTCATCCATGGGAGCAATTTCCAAATGTCTGAAGGTACCACGTTCATCTGTACAAACAATAGTACGCAAGTATAAACACCATGGGACCACGCAACCGTCAAACCGCTCAGGAAGGAGACGCGTTCTGTCTCCTAGAGATGAACGTACTTTGGTGCGAAAAGTGCAAATCAATCCCAGAACAACAGCAAAGCACCCTGTGAAGATGCTGGAGGAAACAGGTACACAAGTATCTATATCCACAGTTTAACAAGTCCTATATCGACATAACCTGAAAGGCCGCTCAGCAAGGAAGAAGCCACTGCTCCAAAACTGCCATAAAAAAGCCAGACTACGGTTTGCAACTGCACATGGGGACAAAGATTGTACTTTTTGGACAATTGTCCACTGGTCTGATGAAACAAAAATAGAACAGTTTGGCCATAATGACCATTGTTATGTTTGGAGGAAAAAGGGGGAGGCTTGCAAGCCGAAGAACACCATCCCAACCGTGAAGCACGGCAGCATCATGTTGTGGGGTGCTTTGCTGCAGGACGGACTGGTGCACTTCGCAAAATAGATGGCATCATGAGGCAGGAAAATTATGTGGATATATTGAAGCAACATCTCAAGACATCAGTCAGGAAGTTAAAGCTTGGTCGCAAATGGGTCTTTCAAATGGACAATGACCCCAAGCATACTTCCAAAGTTGTGGCAAAATGGCTTAAGGACAACAAAGTCAAGGTATTGGAGTAGCCATCACAAAGCCCTGACCTCAATCCCATAGAAAATGTGTGGGCAGAACTGAAAAAGCGTGTGCTAGCAAGGAGGCCTACAAACCTGACTCAGTTACACCAGCTCTGTCAGGAGGAATGGGCCAAAATTCACCCAACTTATTGTGGGAAGCTTTTGGAAGGCTACCCGAAACGTTTGACCCAAGTTAAACTATTTAAAGGCAATTCTACCAAATACTAATTGAGTGTATGTAAACTTCTGACCCCCTGGGAATGTGATGAAAGAAATAAAAGCTGAAATAAATAATTCTCTCTACTATAATTCTGACATTTCACATTCTTAAAATAAAGTGGTGATCCTAACTGACTTAAGACAGGATATTTTTACTAGGATTACATGTCAGGAATTGTGAAAAACGGAGTTTCAATGTATTTGGCTCAGGTGTATGTAAACTTCCGACTTCAACTGTATATAAAAAATATAAAAATACACCTAATGGAACAGCGGGTACTGTGAGGGTACAGACACGCATGCACACATATTATAAAATGCAATGTAATGTTTTTAATTGTATATAACTGCCTTAATTTTACCGGACCCCAGGAAGAGTAGCTGCTGCCTTGGCTATATCTGTTGTTTGCTGGGCCAGGCAATGCAGACAGGTGTTTATTGGTTTGATATGAATAATCAATTGATCATCACCGGTCTCCTTTTAAAATCTCATATACTCTCAAAACAGCCCTGACAGATGGCTGAAAACAATCATGTTTTTCCCCCTTTTTTCTCTATTAAATCCAATCCACAGTGTTGAAGCTTTTACCAGGAGTGTTTGTCTACATTTCTGTGATGCAGAGGTGTTTTGGTGTCACTTGCTTACTCTCAGGGGATATGCTTATTTTTTTATCCAATAAAATTAAAAGAAAAACCTATGTGGATTGAAATGGTTGGAGTAGTTTCATCCTGTGCCATTTAGGGGTATGTTCATAGGCGGTTTTCCTGGCTGTCTTACAAACGATCATCAATGCAGCAAGCACTGCCTTGCTTTTTGAGAAAATCAAGACCTATTTATCTTTGAAGTGCACACACCTTTCGCTGTTCACTTCTATGTGTCCCGCTTCCTTTGATTGTTGCATCAGAGGACTGTTAGAGATGTAGCTAACTCTTTATCATGGCTCATGCATTTTAAAGAGTCCCTGATTGGCTCTGTTTCATTCTAGCAGTGGATTATTTGGTGAGTATCTCAGGCCATTCTTCCTCCTGTTCCTTCTACTTGAAGGGATATGATATTCCCTCACGACGCCAGGACAGCGGAGTCAATCACCACCTTCCGGAGACACCTGAAACCCCACCTCTTTAAGGAATACCTAGGATAGGATAAAGTAATCCTTCTAACCCCCCCCCCCCCCTTAGAAGATTTAGATGCACTATTGTGGAGTGGTTGTTCCACTGGATATCATAAGGTGAATGCACCATTTTGTAAGTCGCTCTGGATAAGAGCGTCTGCTAAATGACTTAAATGTAATGTAATGTAAATGTAAATATGGAGCCATGAAGTTCACCAGAGCAGTGCAACCTGACAGGTGTTGAGGGAGCTGTGAATAGAGATATAGTCAATGAAAGAGACTTGGATTCCAAGTTCTCTCAGAACTGGACAGACAACCAAGTGGAATCATATGATTAAGGGCTGTAGTTATACTAACATAAAATGAAATGTAACCAGTATTCCAAGTGCTTATTCAAAGATGTGCCTTGAATTCTATCAGATATAATATAGATTAGCTTTTTTCTCTCTTTTCAACTCGGGGAAAAGCTTGGGGAAACAACTTTCAATTAATACACAAAATTAACACATAGAAAGCATCTATACTTGTAATTACAATGTGTATAAAAAACATATTGCTGAATGATTTCAAGGCATGCCAAAGTGGTTTTGACAGGTATTCCTGCTCATTGATTCTGTTGCATCCCAAGGCAGAGAAAGGAGTGACAGTCTTACTTCAGGGATCTGTCACCCTTCATTTGGCAGCAAGCATAGAGGAAGTGTCATTAAATCATCAATGTGGACCTTCTTAAAAACAATAAGCATGGCAACCACACTCAAGTAACAAGCTTGTCTTTTTAAAATAGGAGCGATATTTTATTTAAATGAAGAGCCCATCAACTTTTTGTCACATGTCACAGCCCAAATGGATTACTTGATGTATACAATATGTAACATTCAATCCAGCAAGAGACAAGAAAGTTTAATGAATTTAAAACACTGTAATGGGCATGAATATCTATCACAAGTGACAGTAAAATTAGGAAAACATTCAATTACAATCACCAGGAATATATTGTTGTTATTGATTTGTGTGATGCTTGCATTAATAAAAACATTTCATTATTCTGAAGGGAGATTCTGTTCTGCATCTGGCCTCACTGCAATGTTTACCATTACAATAACACTATAAAGAGAAGGAGTCAAAATTGAGATGAGGCAGACACTCTCTCTCTCGCTCCTTTTCTCCATTCCCCCTCACCATGTCCTGTCTTTCACACAACCACTTTCAGTCTACAGTCTGCATGATGTATAAATGATGATGGTAAGCATACAGGAATGGATGCACAGTACTCTTCTTTGGCAACCAAGTACAAGTGTCATCCACTGAAGGAACTTTAGGGATTCATTATTTTTTTCTCTCACATTAATTTAAGTGTATTGTCAGTGTAGTTACATTGCATTTAGCAATGCTAATTTAGCTAAACTATTCCAATGTAAAGTCCAAATACAGTCAAATGTAGGATTTAACATGTTGACAGAATGACGATTGGTATAAGAATATATTATCTTTCAAAAGATATCACCAGTCTGTTCAGTGTAAGAACTACTGAAAATCTGAAAACAGGAAGTGTTCTTCAACCAGTTTGAGAAACTGTCCTTAAAAAGAGGAGATTACTCTGTACAATGTTCCCATGGAAGCAGTCCATCACTGTGTGCTGAGATGGTGGGAGGGCATCATTATATACATTTACTCTATGAGGAATGAGTTGTCGCTTTGTGTAGAGGGGGAGACCTTCACCCGCTGCTGGGGGAGTGTTGAGGCTGGAGCTGGTAGCTTTGCCAGCTGGCTGGCTATGCTAATCAGGCAATCATTAAGATTACATCGAAGATGAAGGAGCAAGGTGCAATTGAAACCCAGGTAAAATATGTATCTAATTTCCAGATTGCCACCTAGCTTTTTAATTTAACCAGGTACTTGCAAAAAAATTGCATGGCATTTAAGCACTCATTACAATATTAATCTTCTCTACTAGAATAGCCCAAAGGTTAGATATTATTCCTGTATTCATTTTTCAGACATTTTTTAACCAAGATGAAGATTTTCATTTGAAATAGTGCCATCTGCCTGAAAATGCTGGCAGGTGTGCAATTGCATTAATTATTTCTAACATGTCCTGCATTAGTGAGGTCCAACAAAAATACTTTTACAGTAGCTTAATATGAAACAAACAGGTCAGCATGATCTCTGGTGATGACTATCCAGGGGAGGTGGCAAGGAAAGAACATGTGCGGCAGAAGACAACTGATTGAGGTTCATACACCTAACGGATAGCCAGACGTTGACTGTGTCTGCAAAACCATCAAGTTGACCTTTGACTCTTTTGGCTCTTGTAGAAGTGATTTAAATGACCTCTTTTCAGATGACAAGGAAATGTTCATCCGACCACATGTTGTCTGTGTTGGGTTCAAACACAAATGCAATGTATTGGTCCATCTAGCTCTGTTAAATAAATAAAAAATCCCCCTTTTAACTGGCAACAATCTGACTAGGGCACTATAAACTAATAATTTTCTTGCTTTATGCAATATCCCCCATGCTCCTCTGGTTTGTGGCAGTCATGTCGATAACCTGCGTTGTTAACGCAGCCTAGGCAGGACTGCAGTGAGGGCCTCTGGAGAGGCATCTGTTTGCTACTGTTATCAGAATGGGATCACTGTTTGAAATCACACTGGGTGTCACGCCCTGACCATAGAGAGCCCTTTTATTTCTCTATTTTGGTTAGGTCAGGGTGTGATTTGGGTGGGCATTCTAGATTTTGTATTTCTATGTAATATTCTATGTTTTCTATTTCTTTGTGTTTGGCCGAGTATGGTTCCTAATCAGAGGCAGTTGTCTATCGTTGTCTCTGATTGGGAATCATACTTAGGCAGCCCTTTTTCCCACCTTCAGTTGTGGGATCTTGTTTTTGTATAGCTGTTAGAAGCCTGCAAGAATTTTCGTTCATTGTGTTGTTTATTGTTTTTTTCTGGTTCACCTTAAATAAAATTATGATGAACCCAACTCACGCTGCGCCTTGGTCTACCCATAACAACGATCGTCACACTGGGGCTCCATAGGCAAAGACATATACATGGGAAGTGACAGCTTGAAATGCACTACTGGTGCTAGATTTAACACCTTCCAGTCTGCCAAACCACTAAATAATAGCTTATTGATATGTGAGTAAACGCTTAAAAAATATAGATATTTACCAAAGTTGTCATAGACTGTTACAAATTGATGAAATACCTTAACATGAACATACATGGGAATTTGTCAACTTGTCCATTTCTCTGCATGGGAGTTTATGTATTTTGAGTTTAGTGCCACAGATTAGAGGTCTTCACGGGTCTGGGTGAAACCGATCTACCCGGGTCTGAAATGTGAACTTGTCCCTCGGGTCTTGGTCAGGACTCTGGTCTATTTAACTACAGCTGATAAATCCGAGTGGATCTGAATGGACCTGACCACGGCTCTACATAGCCTATAGCGTATTTATTTTATGCTAATAAGGTGAATGTATTGACTTATAGAAGGCCTAGCCAACACATATAGACCTATTCGTTAAACAGAAGAGCAACTTGTCTGATTAACAAATATTTTTCTTTTTTTGTCACTCTGGTCCAATCAAGTATGGTCTAGACCCGGACACGTTAGGGTGTGGGTTGGGTCTAGGTCAAGTTGTCCTCGGTTCCATTCGGGTTCGGGTCAGATTTTTCTCGGGTTCCCATTTTTTTTTTTATGATCGCGTTGGGTCTGATAACCTTTCTGCAGTAATTGTGAGTAACCAGAATAGATTTTCAACCAGAGCCATAGTACTGTATGTATGTCTCTGTCTTCAACCAGCAGGCAATCCCAAACATAATTACTACCTCTCAGAGCTCATGATATTGGCCTTGGTATGCGTATTATAGTAGCAGGGGTAACCCACAATAACAATATCAACAACTATTATTACAATAATCATAATCATTAAGGCTATAAGGCTAATCAAAGTAATGTTCCTAATAATCTATCAGATTCTCTATCAGATACAGAGGAACCATACTCTGGAATTCTTGTCTTCACATTGCCAAAACCTCATCATCCCTCAACGACTAGGTGTCAGCTTGATGAACCAAACTACACAATAATCCCCTCCATGTAGCCCAACTCTCACACTCACATGTTCAAACATTTTTTTTCTTGTATACTGAGTATATCATGTACAATTATAATTCAACTTTTTTTTTGGTACTTATATTTCTGGTGTTGTTTTCATATAAGCCCCTTTGAGCTTCCAACCTGACCTGTACTGATTTTTTTTATCTCTACTGTTTTGTCTTTCACTTATTTTCTTTGGTGCGAATCAATATAACCTAAAACCTAAAAACCTAATCATATTTTATTAGGCTATAGGCCTGATGCAATGAGTCTATATGTATTATAATACAATAGCAATGTAATAAAATTACAATAACAAACGTCACATGTTTTATTATTTGTACCAATAAGAATAACACATTTGAATGCAGGTCTAATGGTTTCAAATGAACGCCAACAGTCTGTAAAAAGGTTATTATCCAGTAGCGGAGTAGCTGTCAACAGAAACTCGCCCCTCTAACAAGGAGCCAGGCCATTCATGCTTAAAGGGCCAATAGGATGCTCGCGCGTAAACTGCTACGCTCCTCGTTGGTGGTGGGAGCTGCCAATCCAGTTCTCAGTGGGCTGGCTAATTGAAACTGAATCGGATGGTTCTCATTCTAGCCACCGCACTTGTGAGATAGGTAGTTGCCGGTTGCCGATTATCCGACGGGAGGGACAGTGCATGTGAAACATCAAGTGAAAAAAATAGTGATCGAGAAGAAAAAAAAACTCAAAGGGTGAGACAGGAAGAAACTTGAGAAACTATGGCCGTGTCAGCAACTCCGCCGGTGCTTTCCCAAACCTCTACTCTGGAGTCTGGCAGCTTATTTCGCTCCGATCCGCTGTATACAAGCCCAGCCGAGTCCCCGAGACTGACAAGCAGCATGATCAACTCTTTCATCGGCGGAGGAGGCGGTGGAAATGGAAACGGCACAAGCGGCAATAACGAGTGCAAAATGGTTGAGGTGCACGGGGTCAGGGTAGCCTCGTTCAACGTGGACGGTCAAGAACTTATTTGCCTGCCGCAGGTCTTCGACCTCTTCCTGAAACATCTTGTCGGAGGGCTGCACACCGTCTACACCAAGCTGAAGCGGCTGGATATATGCCCCGTCGTGTGCACGGTGGAACAGGTCCGAGTTCTGCGCGGGCTTGGGGCGATTCAGCCCGGGGTGAATCGATGCAAACTCATCACCCGCAAGGACTTCGAAGCGCTGTATAACGACTGCACCAATGCCAGGTTAGTTGCATACTTCCTTCTTATCATGTTCCATATGCATCCCTACTGCGATACCCCAAAAGCAGAGCAGAGAGGGGGCAATGAACTCAAAGTTTTCAACCAACTTTTTGTTTGTAGATGTACCAACTGAGGTTCATCAAAATGTGTCGCAAACGCTGCATTAGACTACACTGTGTCTTTCAGTTACGAGTGCTGAAATAAATAATACAAGCATGAGCAAAATGACGCTTAGGCTACTATATTATGAATAAACATTAAAGCATTGTGTACAGTTAGTTCAATTATTGACAGCTTCTGTACCCTTCACTCTCTGTCTCTCTTGAACACACACGCACTAGCTCTATCTAAATAGAAGCTACAATTGTTCCATATCCATTTTATAGACAGCAATGTATGAGGGAAGTAGTTGAGTTATTCATAACTTATAAGCAATCACATATAAGCAATCCCCCTATAGCTGCAGCTCGTTGTTTCATCGTGTATCAAAGCTCTAGATCGTTTCCCCACATACTTACAATATGTTGGCATTGAGGAAAATAACTTTTAATTATATAGCCCCTTTTCTCACTTTGACGTTCACCTTATTGACCTTCAATGTGGTGCAACATACTTTTCCTATAAAGCCTAATTAATATTCAGATCACAACAATATCAAAAACATGACAACAGTAAGCTTACTGCTTGATTGTTCATTTCGAATATTTATTAGGACTTTCACAAAGAAGAATTGTGTTCTTATGGTTTGTTAATAAAGCACGTCTCACTATTATCCATTATGCCATTCCGGCGTCATTCAGGAGCAATAGAGCAGGTTGTGGTATATGAAGTTTAAGTTCCTTCATTTAAGTTCCTCAAGTCTACCTGAGTGTAATTTGATATAAATCCCATAAATCTATATCATTGTAATGAACAGGCATGTAAGCACCTCTCTTTTGCTAAATGACTAAATTAAACAAACCTTAGTGTCTGTATAGAATCCATTAGATTCTACCTGTGAGAAAATATAATTAAAAGTAAGAATGAGAGAAGTTTTAGATGTGGATTTCAATTAATGAGGCTACATTTGTGGGCATTTGGTTGCATTATTTCTGTCACTGAATAATTCCGTGCCAGTTAAAGCAGGACAAACCAGTTACAAAAGATCTAAATGTTTTTACTAATGCCACTGGGCACAGACTTCAAGTCAACGTCTATTCCACGTTGGTTCAACATAATTTCAATAAAATGACTTGGAAACAACGTTGATTCAACCAGTGTGTGCCCCGTGGGATCTCTCCTCTCCCTTTCCCCTCGAATTGATCTCCAACCCGCGCACCGTGCTGGCTGTGCGCTGCAGATGTTGCTTGTGTGTTTAATAAATCAATGAGACAGTTGTGAATGAATCACCTCGGATGGATTCTCTGCTCGGTTTGATGTCCAGGTGTTATTCTTAGCTTGTTATCATGACAGATGCATTAGTGTTCGCATACAATGTCAGCTGAGGAAAATCACTCTAAACAGACCAGTGCCCTCTTTTCCCAAGAGCTTTAGCATTCCGAACCTCAACGTTTCCCCCCTCATTGTCTCGTTGTACATAATTGCAACTTTTATTCTCCAGCAGTTCCCCCGGCTACTTCCACAATAAGCCATGCTGATTATTCGCCACAAAAGAGGAGGCTGGTAAATTCAATACAAAGACAGGATTTTCACATGTGAAAATAAACATAACAAAACGTTACCTTGAATAGATGCTGGACCCACAAATGCGCATCAGGGTTGTTGTTATATCATGTAGATTAAGACAAGGCATGGATGATGATTATAAATTGGCATTTAGTCAATAGAAATGTAATGATGATGATGATGATTGTAATAATAGTTGTGAAACCAAAAGAGAAATCTATTTGTAGAAAAGTTTTCATTTTGTGTGTCCCGCTGTCACAACACACACACTGAAGTTATTCATTCTGAAAGTCACAGCAAGACCTTTTAACACATTTCATTTTCTGACCACATCATTTCATTTCGTCTTAATTAATTATGCGGCCAAAAAAATTAAGTACTTTATGCTAAACTTTTTGTCTTTATTTCGCAATTTGCCAACATCAAACATTTTTCATTTGCATCTTGACCATCTATTTGAAATCAAATACCTTTCCATTTGTGACGCATTAACGGATCATGCATGTGTTGTCAAACTGAGTCTGATATATTTTGATGGGATTGGTGTATTGATTACAGATGAAGTGGACAATTCTGCCTTAGGAGTAAGCGTAAGGCTGTATTTTGACCGCTATTTTTATTTTATTTTTGTTAACTTTCATTATGACATTTCAAAGGTTTCAGTATTCAGTCTTTCACTTTATACAGCGTTCAAGTGAACTACATCAATATTTGCAAAAAAGTTGAAATATTTTAAAACGTCTGTCTTACTCATACCTGATATAATATTCAATTAAACATCCGGCTGTCAGAAAGAGGTTCAACATTATTGTATCTCGGTGGTGAGTTTGGTGTGTAAATGACAAGGGAGCGCATGGAGAGCATACAACCATGCGTTAAATATAAATATGTCCTCCACACACACACACACACACACACACACACACACCCCCCCCCCCCTACACACATACATACATACATACACTACATACTCTCTCAACTCTCCCCCCGGAGATAATCTGCTTTGGGGTCATGTTTGGAGAGGAATATAGATTATATTTTACAGAGCGATCACTGAGAGAGAGGGTGGAGCAGAGGCATGGTGGGAGAGAGAGGGTGAAGCAGAGGCATGGTGGGAGAGAGAGGGTGGAGCAGAGGTATGGTGGGAGAGAGAGGGTGAAGCAGAGGCATGGTGGAAGAGTGAGGGTGGAGCAGAGGCATGGTGGGAGAGAGAGGGTGAAGCAGAGGCATGGTGGGAGAGAGAGGGTGGAGCAGAGGCATGGTGGGAGAGAGAGGGTGAAGCAGAGGCATGGTGGAAGAGTGAGGGTGGAGCAGAGGCATGGTGGGAGAGAGAGGGTGAAGCAGAGGCATGGTGGGAGAGAGAGGGTGAAGCAGAGGCATGGTGGGAGAGAGAGGGTGAAGCAGAGGTATGGTGGGAGGGAGAGGGTGGAGCAGAGGCATGGTGGAAGAGAGAGGGTGGAGCAGAGGCATGGTGGAAGAGAGAGGGAGGCAGGAATATGTTAGTATTTCATGTCCAGATGGTCAGTTTGGGAAAGATTCGTTCATTAACCTTTTAGCGTCCCCCTCCCCGACTTTGCACTTGTCAAATCTACCCTACGATAGAGAGATTCTATATTTGTATTAGAAATGAACTGGTTACTATAATACATCATTCACTGAAATGTTGAAGGTTATAGTGTTGGCTATGTGCTGCTCACTTCACAAAGATTGCAGCCACTGATGGGTAATGAAATTGCCTGAGTAATACAGTATGGGTGGCAAGAGAATTGAATTTGCACCTCGGCCTCTGTGCTTTACAGCTCACCTGCCTGCGCGCGCCCATCTGAGCGCTGTTTTTATAGTCAGATTTAAACATCATCCACCATCGCATCACCAGATGGTTGTAACTAATGAGTGAAAACAGGCCTATCCCTCCTGCCCCCACCACGTTTTTTATTTGGCGAAGGGACGGGAGAGAATGAAAGCGAGGGAAAGAAAACGTGTGGATATCCCTTCATGGACGCAGTGCATATCGCTCAGTGGACGCAGGAAGCCTGTAAACTGGAAAAGGGGATAGAGTCATCAGGAAATGTAAACATCTCGACAATACCTTTAGCACTGACACGGACAATTTGAAAACGGGAAAATGTCCAAATCAGCAAACATAGGCGGCACTTAGGACTCCTTTTATGATATCTCAGCTCGCGATTGATCTCCGTGTTTTTATTGCATTCATTATTTATTAAAAATAATTTGCAAGCTAAACATAACGCTAACCTAGTTTGCACTTGGGGACTGCACTCAGGAAATGTAATGGAAATTACATTAGAGATGAACATCTGTGCTGTTTTTCCACTCCTCGTGTTTCTTCCCTCAAAGGTGTATTGGATTAACCATTTAAACATTCACTGAATGCAGATGACCATGAGAGACAAAAACATTGCTGCTGCCTGAAGAGAGCACAGAGGTCTTGGAGATAGCTTGTTGAGGAGATCAGTGAGATCCTTAAGCATTAGTCTTCTCAACGAGATGTAACAGGTTCCTTGAGGCTCAGTGAGCCATAACCCACATCACTCCTAATCTGACATTTTGGTTAGAAATCAATGAAAATTGAATTTAATCATAATTAATGATATCCTTGTGAGTTTTTCGAAAGCCAAACGGAATGAGCTTCTTCTTTCCTTATTTTAAGTCATTCATCTAGAAAGGCTTGCTTTTATTCCCCAGGATGCCCGGATAAAAATCCCAGCTGCACATTTTAACACCACTTAAGGTTTCCTAAAAAAAAAATATCCAGATCTTCTGCTTGATTATAATCTGTGGCTAAATGTGAGGTTATGGAAATGTTTTGTCAGATCTATGGTGGATGGGTACATTGGCCAAACCACTGTCCTTTCCTTTGCTTGTGTTTGTGTGGTGAATCAGTACATGATCCCTTGTGCTGTGGCCTCCACAGAGTGTCCCATACTGTATGTTGATAGACAATATCCCAGTGATGTCTGGGTGAAATCAGAGACACATGGAATTGATGATTGAAGTACAGTGTCTGCTACAGTAACAGGTTCATTTGTTTGCTGTGTGTGTGTGTGTGTGTGTGTGTGTGTGTGTGTGTGTGTGTGTGTGTGTGTGGTGTGTGTGTGTGTGTGTGGTGTGTGTGTGTGTGTGTGTGGTGTGTGTGTGGGGGGGGGATAGAGGTGCCGTTGTCTGTCAGTGTGTGTTGGCCAGTCTAACTGGTCCATATGGACAGCTCCCTGCCTGTAGCCTAGCCTTGGGCAGCGATACACCCGGTTGAGCACGCCACCCAAGACACACCCCTGTCTCCTCTAATCTCCTCAATCAGCAGGGAGCGTGTCACTCTGCCTACAACCACCACCGCTCCTTAATGTCAACCATAAATTATACACTGGCTTCTTCTTCAGTTTGATTTGATTACATATCTGCTCCCACTGCCCTTTTCTACTTTAAATAATAAATTAACCCCACTTGATGTGAAGAGTTGCACCAAGCACTGTCAAAGCTCTGGAGAGATCAGCCTCATTAAATAGTGAAGGAGTGCTTTTTGTTTTTCTGTTTAGATGGCATTTAAGCATGGCCCTCTGTGCATGGCCCTCTGTGCATGGCCCTCTGTGCATGGCCCTCTGTGCATGGCTCTCTGTGCATGGCTCTCTGTGCATGGCTCTCTGTGCATGGCCCTCTGTGCATGGCCCTCTGTGCATGGCTCTCTGTGCATGGCCCTCTGTGCATGGCCCTCTGTGCATGGCCCTCTGTGCATGGCCCTCTGTGCATGGCCCTCTGTGCATGGCTCTCTGTGCATGGCTCTCTGTGCATGGCTCTCTGTGCATGGCTCTCTGTGCATGGCTCTCTGTGCATGGCCCTCTGTGCATGGCCCTCTGTGCATGGCTCTCTGTGCATGGCTCTCTGTGCATGGCTCTCTGTGCATGGCTCTCTGTGCATGGCCCTCTGTGCATGGCTCTCTGTGCATGGCCCTCTGTGCATGGCCCTCTGTGCATGGCTCTCTGTGCATGGCTCTCTGTGCATGGCTCTCTGTGCATGGCTCTCTGTGCATGGCCCTCTGTGCATGGCCCTCTGTGCATGGCTCTCTGTGCATGGCTCTCTGTGCATGGCCCTCTGTGCATGGCCCTCTGTGCATGGCCCTCTGTGCATGGCTCTCTGTGCATGGCTCTCTGTGCATGGCTCTCTGTGCATGGCTCTCTGTGCATGGCTCTCTGTGCATGGCTCTCTGTGCATGGCCCTCTGTGCATGGCTCTCTGTGCATGGCTCTCTGTGCATGGCCCTCTGTGCATGGCTCTCTCCTGCTCATGCATGTGTCTCTGTGTGTTCATGGTTGTTTTTCGTGTGTTTCATGGTTGTCGTTCCATGTCATGACGCCCACCATCTCAGATGGTTCTGAAATCGTTTATGTAGTTAGAAACAGGTAAAATTGCCTTTCCTGAAACGTTATTTTGTTGAAATGTAATTTGATCTGAAAGAAAATTAGCTAATTGATTGTACCCAAATTGGCCATTTTAATTTATAGGATTCAGATAACATTCAATAAATATAGTAACCAATATCCGATTTGGACCAAACTTCTTCCTACCAATGAGTAAGACATGAGGAATCCCCCCAAAAATGTCAAACGCCACCCACAGATCCCCCACACCCCATGCCATTCCAACCCCAACTACCAGTATACAGTATCAGTTCTCTATGTTTGACAAGTAGTATGAAGCTGTGGATTGGAGTATTGCTTCTCCATACTATGTCATATTTTCCCAGTGAATCTGTTGATAGTTTTTCCCTCTGTTTAGAGAAATTAGTCATTGAAGTATCTTGCATTATTTACCATAAAGTAGTGTGAAAGTACCAGATTCTGACCACTAGATGCTAATGTTCCTACTATACCGCCACACTCTTTTTTCCATTTTGCTGGTCTCTTGTGTTTATTAAATAGATCACAACATTCCCTTTGCAACTTTGGGTAGAAAACCAATAGATTTGTCTCATGATGAAAATACATTGTGTGGTCGTCTTCACAATTGAGACCAGTCCTCCATGAAAGCAATTCAATTTGGCCTTAATCTGTGTCCAAGAAATGGACCCCTTGTGAGTGGATTATTCCCTTCAAAAAAGGTCTGGATTAGTTATTGTTAGACCATTCCTGGTGAACAAGCAAACCATTTGTTTACAGCAGTTCTATTGGTTTCAATGTTATGGTCTCAAATGGTCTTCAATGGTAAAAGTCCCAAACACACACTATATACACTGAGTGTACCAAACATTAGGAACACCTTCTTTTGCAAAGGTAATGGTATTGGGTTCTATAAGGGTTGTCACAACATTTGTGTCCCTAGCTAGCCCATTTCTCCATCAAAGTTTTGGGCTTGTAGGAAAAGTCTTCATATTGGAATTGCACCGTAGGGATTGCCCTCTCAGAGAGCTGCCACTTGTTGGGCTTTTCAAGGAGAGTTGGGCTGAAGCATTAGCTTGCTAAAAGACAAACTGAATTGCTTTCATGGAGGATTGGCTTTAGTTGTGAGGATGACCACACAGTTTATATTCATAATGAAAGGAAAGGGGAAAGGGAGATACCTAGTCAGTTGTACAACTGAATGCCTTCAACTGAAATGTGTCTTCTGCATTTAACTCAACCCCTCTGAACCAGAGAGGTGCGGGGGGCTGCCATAATCGACATCCACGTCTTTGGCGCTCGGGGACAGTGGGTTAACTGCCTTGCTCAGGGGCAGAGCGACAGATTTTTAACTTGTCAGCTCAGGGATTCGATCCAGCATTGAGCCAAATCTATTGGTTTTCTACCCAAAGTTGCAAAGGAAATGCTGTGATCTATTTAATAAACAAAAGACACCATTAAAATGGATAAAAGAGTGTGGCTTTAAGGTAAATAATGCCAGCAAATTTCTCTGATCAGGTAAAAATCCATCTCCAGATTCACAGATTCACAGGTTCATACTACTAGTCAAACATAGAGAAGTGATACTGTATGCTGGTAGTTAGGGTGGGATTGACTTGGGGGTCCGTGGGTGGCTTTTGAAAAGTTTTGGGGGATTCGTTGTGTCTTATTCATTGGTAGGAAGTAGTTTGGTCAAAATCGAATGTTGCGCACTATGTTTATTGAATATTATCTGAATTCTATCAATTCAAATTGCGAATTTGGGTACAATCAATAAGCTTAATTTCTTAGAGATCAAATTATATTTAAACAATTGTTTTTCTTCAGGAATACTAATCGTATCTGTTACTACCTACATAAATGATTTCAGAACAATCTGAGATGGTGGGTGTCTAAATCCTCTTTCTGGTACTTTTTGAGGTGGAACGACCCGTGTGTCAGCCAACTGCCCGGTGCAGGCTGCCATGGTGTCAGCCAGCTGCCCGGTGCAGGCTGCCGTGGTGTCAGCCAGCTGCCCGGTGCAGGCTGCCATGGTGTCAGTCAGCTGCCCGGTGCAGGCTGCCATGGTGTCAGTCAGCTGCCCGGTGCAGGCTGCCATGGTGTCAGTCAGCTGCCCGGTGCAGGCTGCCATGGTGTCAGTCTGCTGCCCGGTGCAGGCTGCCATGGTGTCAGCCAGCTGCCCGGTGCAGGCTGCCGTGGTGTGAGTCAGCTGCCCGGTGCAGGCTGCCGTGGTGTGAGTCAGCTGCCCGGTGCAGGCTGCCGTGGTGTGAGTCAGCTGCCCGGTGCAGGCTGCGGTGGTGTCAGCCAGCTGCCCTGTGCAGGCTGCGGTGGTGTCAGCCAGCTGCCCGGTGCAGGCTGCGGTGGTGTCAGCCAGCTGCCCGGTGCAGGCTGCGGTGGTGTCAGCCAGCTGCCCGGTGCAGGCTGCGGTGGTGTCAGCCAGCTGCCCGGTGCAGGCTGCGGTGGTGTCAGCCAGCTGCCCGGTGCAGGCTGCGGTGGTGTCAGCCAGCTGCCCGGTGCAGGCTGCGGTGGTGTCAGCCAGCTGCCCGGTGCAGGCTGCGGTGGTGTCAGCCAGCTGCCCTGTGCAGGCTGCGGTGGTGTCAGCCAGCTGCCCGGTGCAGGCTGCGGTGGTGTCAGCCAGCTGCCCTGTGCAGGCTGCGGTGGTGTCAGCCAGCTGCCCGGTGCAGGCTGCGGTGGTGTCAGCCAGCTGCCCGGTGCAGGCTGCGGTGGTGTCAGCCAGCTGCCCTGTGCAGGCTGCGGAGGTGTCAGCCAGCTGCCCGGTGCAGGCTGCGGTGGTGTCAGCCAGCTGCCCGGTGCAGGCTGCGGTGGTGTCAGTCAGCTGTACTGTGCCTAATGAACCTACTGTTACGGCAGCACACACATATTAGTCCAGATGAGAGGTAAAATGGATTCACTGTGTAATGGTTTGGCTGCAAGTCTTTCTTGTAGTCCCCTATTTGACTAATGTACAGTAATCGTAATAGTTAAATCATTCAGTTTAAAATATAAGTTGTGTCTGAAGACATGCTTAAAGGAATTAAATAACTATGATCATTATTAATGGGTAATAAATGTAATCATTAAATAACTATGATCATTATTAATGAATAATAAATGTAATCATTAAATAACTATGATCATTATTATTGGGTAATAAATGTAATCATTAAATAACTATGATCATTATTATTGGGTAATAAATGTAATCATTAAATAACTATGATCATTATTATTGGGTAATAAATGTAATCATTAAAGAACTATGATCATTATTATTGGGTAATTAATGTAATCATTAAATAACTATGATCATTATTATTGGGTAATAAATGTAATCATTAAATAACTATGATCATTATTATTGGGTAATAAATGTAATCATTAAAGAAATATGATCATTATTATTGGGTAATAAATGTAATCATTAAAGAAATATGATCATTATTATTGGGTAAGTTGAGAAAATTATTTAGTCAGACTTTCCCCCATTTCCTTAAATTACTTTTCTGTGGAAATTCTAACATCCCGACCTTTCTCCATGTGAGATTTATAGCACTCCATTGTAAAAGCAAAGGTTGAAATACTTTGATATTTTTATGACTGGGGTTAGCTTGCCCCTAGACGTGTGTGTGTGTGTGTGTGTGTGTGTGTGTGTGTGTGTGTGTGTGTGTGTGTGTGTGTGTGTGTGTGTGTGTGTGTGTGTGTGTGTGTGTGTGTGTGTGTGTGTGTGTGTGTGTGTGTGTGTGTGTGTGTGTGTGTGTGTGTGTGTGTGTGTGTTTATGTGTCGTGTGTCTGAGAGAACACTTCCAAAGTTTTATAAAACAACCTGTGGCCATACAACATGTCATGAATGTTGTGGAGGGCCTGTTCCAAGCCACAGCCCTGTAATAACTAAGCACTGAAATGTGGTCCATTAGGGATTGGAAATATGCTTCTATGGACTCCATGGACCTCATGCACATTTATTTCAGAAGTAGTAAAGTGTCATAATCATGAGCTGTCACTCATAATATTTTTTCTCCCACTTCATTGTTTATGTAATATGTCATATGTAGTTCATCATTTTACACAGTAAACAGAGTGTGAATGTGTGGAAGGGAATTGAGCCTGAGCCTGCCGTTTTGGACGGTGGAGAGCTGAGAGCATCTGCATGTGTGAGGACTTGATGTGAGATGCATGTGAGAGACATGTGAGAGACATGTGAGAGATATGTCTTTTGACCTATGTGTTTATGTGTGTATGTTTGTAATGTCGATGTGTTAACGTGCGTGTGGTTTTATTTATTTATTTTATTTAACCTTTATTTAACTAGGCAAGTCAGTTAATAACAAATTCTTATTTACAATGACGGCCTACAAAATGTTTATGTTGTGTGCGGCGTATGTTACGGGGGGAGGGGTGAATGTGACAGATGGAAGAGGCCTGTCGTCTCTCGCTGGGGTAGAAATGACATCCACTGTCTCTTCGTGATGTACAAGACCAGACAAAACCAGAGTCACTGGTGTCATCTTGACTTTGGGAAGATCTTCTTCCTGGGCTTAATGACACATCTGCAGCGGGGCTATATTTATTACAGTCATGTAGAGTAAAATGGATTGTCTCCTAACATTCATTCTGGGTTTGCCTCTAGCAGTGCTTTAACGGAGGACACTAGGCTCCAGGAGCATTGTTTAATCACATTAATATCACTGCCCCCAGGACAACCCAGATAATTGTACAAACGAACATAGAAATATGTATCTCTAACTTTTATGATTGAATTATGCAAATGACTCATCTCCTGCCCTTCCAAGCACTAATCATCTAATTAGGAGTGATGCATTAAACAGTTGTTTTTGGATGGGGATATGGGAGAAGCAGGGAGCACAAAATTCAATGTGACATTAAAATCTACACAGTAGTTTGTACCAGAATAGCTGGTGTTTTCCTATCCTCTCTCTCTGTCTCTGTCTCTGTCTCTGTCTCTGCTCTCCGTCTCTGTCTCTCTCTGTCTCTCTCTCTCTGTCTCTGTCTCTGTCTTTGTCTCTGTCTCTGTCTTTGTCTCTGTCTCTGTCTTTGTCTCTGTCTCTGTCCCTCTCTCTCTCTCTATCTCTCTCTCTGTCTCTCTCTCTGTCTCTCTCTCTCTCCCCCCCCCGTCTCTCTCTCTGTCTCTGTCCCTCTCTGTCTCTCTTTGTCTCTCTGTCTCTCTGTCTCTCTCTCTCTCTCTCTCTCTCTCTCTCTCTCTCTCTCTGTCTCTCTCTGTCTCTTTGTCTCTCTCTCTCTCTGTCTCTCTCTCTCTCTCTCTCTCTCTCTCTCTCTGTCTCTCTGTCTGTCTCTCTCTCTCTCTCTCTGTCTCTCTCTCTCTGTATCTCTCTGTCTCTCTCTCTCTCTCTCTCTCTCTCTCTCTGTCTCTGTCCCTCTCTGTCTCTCTTTGTCTCTTTGTCTCTCTGCTCTCTCTCTCTCTCTCTCTCTCTCTCTCTCTCTCTCTCTTCTCTCTCTCTCTCTCTCTCTCTCTCTGTATCTCTCTGTATCTCTCTGTCTCTGTCTCTCTCTCTATATATATATGTCTCTCTCTTTCTCTCTCTTAGTCTCTCTCTCTCTAGTTGTGGGCTCATTAGTGAAGTTTTGTAAGACATTTTACGAGCTTGATACTTAAGACCCTTCATCTTATTTTTTGTTGTTGCAGTTTTGATTAATTGTGTTGCTGCTCAGATTATTTGCTTTGACACGGAGCTGTTGGACGTGGTGGTGTGGGCGCAGACAGACATAGGCGTGCAGTGCTCTGCTGTTGGAACTCAATGCAGTTGAAGAAATGTGAATTAGCGTCCCAATTACACAGATGAATATTTTATGATGTGTTTAGCAGTGTGTGCTCTTTTTTCCTTCCGTGCTGACTCTGGATGCGAGGAGGCTACAGTAATAAGGCACCCATGCAGACTGAGGACAGGACAGCCCAGAGCCCAAACTCTCTCTCTGTTCCATATAAAAAACAGACCATCCTAAACAAAAGGCCTGTGCCTCCCTCTGTGATCTGTGTTTGTCTCCTGAATATCTGACATCTGGAGGCAATAACCAAGGGCTCTACCTCCCGTACTGCAGCCTGTACTGCAGCCCCTATCCTACTGCAGCCCATAGCCTACTGCAGCCTGTACTGCAGCCCCTATCCTACTGCAGCCCATAGCCTACTGCAGCCTGTACTGCAGCCCCTAGCCTGTACTGTAGCCCCTAGCCTACTGCAGCCTGTACTGTAGCCCCTAGCCTGTACTGAAGCCCCTATCCTACTGCAGCCTGTACTGTAGCCCCTAGCCTACTACAGCCTATACTGTAGCCCCTAGCCTACTGCAGCCTGTACTGTAGCCCCTAACCTACTACAGCCTGTACTGTAGCCCCTATCCTACTGCAGCCTGTCCTGTAGCCCCTAGCCTACTGCAGCCTGTACTGTAGCCCCTATCCTACTGCAGCCTGTACTGTAGCCCCTATCCTACTGCAGCCCCTAGCCTTCTGCAGCCTGTACTGTAGCCCCTAGCCTACTGCAGCCCCTAGTCTACGGCAGTCCCTACCCTCTGTAGCCCCCAGTCTACTGCAGCCCCTATCCTACTGTAGCCCCTATCCTACTGCAGCCTGTACTGTAGCCCCTATCCTACTGCAGCCCCTAGCCTTCTGCAGCCTGTACTGTAGCCCCTAGCCTACTGCAGCCCCTAGTCTACGGCAGTCCCTACCCTCTGTAGCCCCCAGTCTACTGCAGCCCCTATCCTACTGCAGCCCATAGCCTACTGCAGCCTGTACTGCAGCCCATATCCTACTGCAGCCCATAGTCTACTGCAGCCTGTACTGCAGCCCCTATGCTACTGCAGCCCATAGCCTACTGCAGCCTGTACTGCAGCCCCTAGCCTGTACTGTAGCCCCTAGCCTACTGCAGCCTGTACTGTAGCCCCTAGCCTGTACTGAAGCCCCTATCCTACTGCAGCCTGTACTGTAGCCCCTAGCCTACTACAGCCTGTACTGTAGCCCCTAGCCTACTGCAGCCTGTACTGTAGCCCCGAGCATACTGCAGCCTGTACTGTAGCCCCTATCCTACTGCAGCCTGTACTGTAGCCCCTATCCTACTGCAGCCCCAAGCCTTTTGCAGCCTGTACTGTAGCCCCTAGCCTTCTGCAGCCTGTACTGTAGCCCCTAGCCTACTGCAGCCTGTACTGTAGCCCCTAACCTACTACTGCCTGTACTGTAGCCCCTAGCCTACTGCAGCCTGTACTGTAGCCCCTAGCCTACTGCAGCCTGTACTGTAGCCCCTATCCTACTGCAGCCTGTACTGTAGCCCCTATCCTACTGCAGCCCCTAGCCTTCTGCAGCCTGTACTGTAGCCCCTAGCCTACTGCAGCCCCTAGTCTACGGCAGCCCCTACCCTCTGTAGCCCCTACCCTCTGTAGCCCCCGTCCTACTGTAGCCCCTAGCCTACTGTAGCCCCTAGCCTACTGCAGCCCCTAGCTTACTGTAGCCCCTAGCCTACTACAGCCCCTAGCCAACTGCAGCCCCTAGCCAACTGCAGCCCCTAGCCTACTACAGCCCCTAGCCAACTGCAGCCCCTAGCCTACTACAGCCCCTAGCCTACTACAGCCCCTAGCCTACTACAGCCCCTAGCCAACTGCAGCCCCTAGCCTACTACAGCCCCTAGCCTACTACAGCCCCTAGTCTACTACAGCCCCTAGTCTACTGCAGCCCCTAGCCTACTACAGCCCCTAGCCTACTACAGCCCCTAGTCTACTGCAGCCCCTAGCCTACTGTAGCCCCTAGCCTACTACAGCCCCTAGCCAACTGCAACCCCTAGTCTACGGCAGCCCCTATCCTACTGTAGCCCCTAGCCCACTGTAGCCCTTATTCTACTGTAGCCCCTAGCCTACTGTAGCCCCTAGCCTACTGTAGCCCCTATTCTACTGTAGCCCCTAGCCTACTGCAGCCCCTAGCCTACTGTAGCCCCTAGACTACTACAGCCCCTAGGCAACTGTAGCCCCTAGCCTACTTCAGCCCATAGCTTACTGCAGCCCATAGCCTACTGCAGCTTCTAGCCTACTGCAGCTTCTAGCCTACTGCAGCCCCTAGCCTACTGCAGCCCCTAGCCTACTGCAGCCCCTAGCCTACTACAGCCCCTAGCCTACTACAGCCCCTAGCCAACTGCAGCCCCTAGCCAACTGCAGCCCCTAGCCAACTGCAGCCCATAGCCTACTGCAGCTTCTAGCCTACTGCTGCCCCTAGCCTACTGCAGGACCTAGTCTACTGTAGCCCCTAGCCTACTACAGCCCCTAGCCTACTACAGCCCCTAGCCTACTACAGCCCCTAGCCAACTGCAGCCCCTAGCCAACTGCAGCCCCTAGCCAACTGCAGCCCCTAGCCTACTGCAGCCCCTAGCCTACTGCAGCCCCTAGCCTACTGTAGCCCATAGCCTACTGCAGCTTCTAGCCAACTGCAGCCCCTAGCCAACTGCAGCCCCTAGCCTACTGCAGCTTCTAGCCTACTGCTGCCCCTATCCAACTGCAGCCCTTAGCCTACTGCAGCCCATAGCCTACTGCAGCTTCTAGCCTACTGCTGCCCCTAGCCTACTGCAGGACCTAGCCTACTGTAGCCCCTAGCCTACTACAGCCCCTAGCCTACTACAGCCCCTAGCCTACTACAGCCCCTGATCCCCCCTCCCACAGACACTGTCAGTCTGGCCCTGATCCCCCTCTCCCGCAGACACTGTCAGTCTGGCCCTGATCTCCCCTTCCACAGACATTGTCAGTCTGGGCCTGATTCACCCCCCCCCCCCCCACAGACACTGTCAGTCTGGCCCTAATCCCCCCGCCCACAGACACTGTCAGTCTGGCCCTGATCCCCACCCCCCTTCCCACAGACAATGTCAGTCTGGCCCTAATCCCCCCCCACAGACACTGTCAGTCTGGCCCTGATCCCCCCCCACAGACACTGTCAGTCTGGCCCTGATCCCCACCCCCCTTTCCACAGACACTGTCAGTCTGGCCCTAATCCCCCCCCAAAGACACTGTCAGTCTGGCCCTGATCCCCCCCTCCCACACACACTGTCAGTCTGGCCTTGATCCCCCCTCCCACAGACACTGTCAGTCTGGCCCTGATCCCCCCTCCCACAGACACTGTCAGTCTGGACACTGTCAGTCTGGCCTTGACACCCCCCTCCCACATACATTGTCCCTCAGGCCCCTCCCCCCTCCCCCCTCCCACAGACATTGTCAGTCTGGCCCTGATCCCCCCCTTCCTACAGACACTGTCAGTCTGGCCCTGATCCCCCCTCCTCCCACAGACACTGTCAGTCTGGCCCTGATCCCCCCCTTCCTACAGACACTGTCAGTCTGGCCCTGATCCCCCCTCCCTCCCACAGACACTGTCAGTCTGGCCCTGATCCCCCCCCTCCAAAAGACACTGTCAGTCTGGCCCTGATCCCCCCCTCCCACAGACACTGCCAGTCTGGCCCTCATCCCCCCCACAGACACTGTCAGTCTGGCCCTGATCCCCCCCACAGACACTGTCAGTCTGGCCCTGATCCCCACCCCCCTCCCCACAGACACTCTCAGTCTCCCCCTGATCCCCCCCTCCACAGTCACTGTCAGTATGGCCCTGCTCCCCCCCACAGACACTGTCAGTCTGGCCCTGATCCCCACCCCCCTCCCCACAGACACTCTCAGTCTCCCCCTGATCCCCCCCTCCACAGTCACTGTCAGTATGGCCCTGCTCCCCCCCACAGACACTGTCAGTCTGGCCTTGACACCCCCCTCCCACATACATTGTCACTCAGACCCTGACCCCCTCCCCCCTCCCACAGACATTGTCAGTCTGGCCCTGATCCACACCCCCCTTCCCACAGACACTGTCAGTCTGGCCCTAATACCCCCCCCCCCCCCCCACAGACACTGTCAGTCTGGCCCTGATACCCCCCCTCCCACAGACACTGTCAGGCTGGCCATGATCCCCCCCTCCCACAGACACTGTCAGTCTGGCCCTGATCCCCCCTCCCACAGACATTGTCAGTCTGGCCCTGATCCCCCATCCCAAAGACACTGTCAGTCTGGCCCTGATCCCCCCCACAGACACTGTGTCAGTCTGGCCCTGATTCCCCCCACAGACACTGTCAGTCTGGCCCTGATCCCCCCTCCCACAGACACTGTCAGTCTGGCCCTGATCCCCCCCTCCCACAGACATTGTCAGTCAGGCCCTGATCCCCCCCACAAAGACACTGTCAGTCTGGGCCTGAACCCCCCCCACAGACACTGTCAGTCTGGCCCTGATCCCCCCCCACAGACACTGTCATTCTGGCCCTGATCCCCCCCCACAGACACTGTCAGTCTGGCCCTGATCCCCCCCACAGACACTGTCAGTCTGGCCCTATATTCCCCCCCCCCCCCCCCACAGAAACTGTCAGTCTGGCCCTGATCCCAACCCCCCTCCCACAGACACTGTCAGTCTGGCCCTGATCCCCCCCCCCTCCCACAGACACTGTCAGTCTGGCCCTGATCCCCCCCTCCCACAGACATTGTCAGTCTGGCCCTGATCCCCCATCCCAAAGACACTGTCAGTCTGGCCCTGATCCCCCCCACAGACACTGTGTCAGTCTGGCCCTGATTCCCCCCACAGACACTGTCAGTCTGGCCCTGATCCCCCCTCCCACAGACACTGTCAGTCTGGCCCTGATCCCCCCCTCCCACAGACATTGTCAGTCAGGCCCTGATCCCCCCCACAAAGACACTGTCAGTCTGGGCCTGAACCCCCCCCCACAGACACTGTCAGTCTGGCCCTGATCCCCCCCACAGACACTGTCATTCTGGCCCTGATCCCCCCCCACAGACACTGTCAGTCTGGCCCTGATCCCCCCCACAGACACTGTCAGTCTGGCCCTATATTCCCCCCCCCCCCCCCCCACAGAAACTGTCAGTCTGGCCCTGATCCCAACCCCCCTCCCACAGACACTGTCAGTCTGGCCCTGATCCCCCCCCCCCTCCCACAGACACTGTCAGTCTGGCCCTGATCCCCCCCCCCCCCCCCACACAGACACTGTCAGTATGGCCCTGATCCCCCCCTCCCACAGACATTGTCAGTCTGGGCCTGAACCCCCCCCCCCCCACAGAAACTGTCAGTCTGGCCCTGATCCCAACCCCCCTCCCACAGACACTGTCAGTCTGGCCCTGATCCCCCCCCCCTCCCACAGACACTGTCAGTCTGGCCCTGATTCCCCCCCCCCCCCACACAGACATTGTCAGTATGGTCCTGATCCCCCTTCCCACAGACATTGTCACTCAGGCTCTGACCCCCCTCTCCCACAGACACTATCAGTCTGGCCCATATCCCCCCTCCACAGACACTGTCAGTCTGGCCCTGATCCCCCCCACAGACAGTGTCAGCCTGGCCCAGAATCCCCCCCACAGACACTGTCAGATTTGCCCCCCCCCCCCCCCCCACACAGACACTGTCAGTCTGGCCCTGATCCCCCCCCCCCCCTCAGACACTGTCAGTCTGGCCCTGATCCCCCCCACAGACACTGTCATTCTGGCCCTGATCCCCCCCCACAGACACTGTCAGTCTTGCCCTGATTCCCCCACCTCCCACAGACAATGTCAGTCTGGCCCTGATACCCCCCACAGACATTGTCAGTCTGGTCTTGATTCCCCCACCTCCCACAGACACTGTCAGTATGGCCCTGATCCCCCCCCTCCACAGACACTGTCAGTCTGGCCTTGATCCCCACCCCCCTTCCCACAGACACTGTCAGTCTGGCCCTGATCCCCCCTTCCCACAGACACTATCAGTCTGGCCCATATCCCCCCCTCCACAGACACTGTCAGCCTGGCCCAGATTCCCCCCCACAGACACTGTCAGTCTGGCCCTGATACCCCCCACAGACATTGTCAGTCTGGTCTTGATTCCCCCACCTCCCACAGACACTGTCAGTCAGGCCCTGATCCCCCCCACAGACACTGTCAGTCTTGCCCTGATTCCCCCCCACAGACACTGTCAGTCTGGCCCTGATCCCACCCCCCCACAGACACTGTCAGTCTGGCCCTGATCCACCCCCCCCTCCCACAGACACTGTCAGTCTGGCCCTGATCCCCCCCCACCCCCCTTCCCACAGACACTGTCAGTCTGGCCCTGATCCCCACCCCTCCTCCCACAGATACTGTCAGTCTGGACCTAATCCCCACCCCCCCCCTCCCACATACACTATCAGTCTGGCCCTCATCCCCCCCTTCCCACAGACACTGTCAGTCTGGCCCTGATCCCCCTCCCTCCCACAGACACTGTCAGTCTGGCCCTGATCCCCCCTCCCTCCCACAGACACTATCAGTCTGGCCCTGATCCCCCCTCCCTCCCACAGACATTGTCAGTCAGGCCCTGATCCCCCCACACAGACACTGTCAGTCTGGCCCTGATTCCCCCCCCACAGACACTGTCAGTTTGGCCCTTATCCCCACCCTCCCACAGACACTGTCAGTCTGGCCCTAACCCCCCCAACCCCACAGACACTGTCAGTCTGGCCCTGATCCCCCCCCCCCCCCCCACATACACTGTCAGTCTTGCCCTGATTCCCCCACCTCCCACAGACACTGTCAGTCTGGCCCTGATCCCCCCCACAGACATTGTCAGTCTGGCCTTGATTCCCCCACCTCCCACAGACACTCTCAGTCTGGCCCTGATCTTCCCCTCCCACAGACACTGTCATTCTGGCCCTGATCCCTCCCCCCCACAGACAATGTCAGTCTGGCCCTGATCCCCCCCTCCCACAGACTTTGTCAGTCTGGCCCTGACCCCCCCTCCCACAGACAATGTCAGTCTGGCCCTGATCCCTCCCTCCCACAGACATTGTCAGTCTGGCCATGATCCACCCTTCCCACAGACATTGTCACTCAGGCTCTGACCCCCCCCCCCCCTCCCACAGACACTGTCAGTCTGGCCATGATACCCCCCCACAGACACTGTCAGTCTGGCCATGATCCCCCCCAGACACTGTCAGTCTGGCCTTGATCCCCCCCTCACACAAACACTGTCAGTCTGGCCATGATCCCTCCCTCCCACAGACATTGTCAGTCTCGCCCTGATCCCCACCACCCTTCCCACAGACACTGTCAGTCTGGCCCTATCCCCCCCAGACACTGTCAGTCTGGCCTTGATCCCCCCCTCACACAAACACTGTCAGTCTGGCCATGATCCCTCCCCCCCCACAGACACTGTCAGTCTGGACCTGATCCCCCCCACAGACACTGTCAGTCTGGTCCTGATGCCCCCCACAGACACCGTCAGTCTGGCCTTGAACCTCCCCCCACAGACACTGTCAGTCTGGCCCATGTCCCCCCCTTCACAGACACTGTCAGTCTGGCCCTGATCCCCCCCACAGACACTGTCAGTCTGGCTATGATCCCTCCCTCCCACAGACATTGTCAGTCTCGCCCTGATCCCCCCCTCCCACAGACATTGTCACTCAGGCTCTGATCCCCCCCCTCCCACAGACATTGTCAGTCTGGCCCTGATACCCCCTTCCCCCACAGACACTTTCAGTCTGGCCCTGATCCCCACCCCCCTTCCCACAGACACTGTCAGTCTGGCCCTATCCCCCCCACAGACACTGTCAGTCTGGCCCTGATCCCCCCCCTCCCACAAACACTGTCAGTCTGGCCCTGATGCCCCCCACAGACACTGTCAGTCTGGCCTTGAACCCCCCCCCCCCCGCAGACACTGTCAGTCTGGCCCTGATCCCCCCCACAGACACTGTCAGTCTGGCCTTAACCCCCCCACAGACACTGTCAGTCTGGCCATGATCACTCCCTCCCACAGACATTGTCAGTCTCGCCCTGATCCCCCCCCCTCCCACAGACATTGTCAGTCTGGCCCTGATCCCCACCACCCTTCCCACAGACACTGTCAGTCTGGCCCTATCCCCCCCAGACACTGTCAGTCTGGCCCTGATCCCCCCCTCCCACAAACACTGTCAGTCTGGCCATGATCCCTCCCCCCCCCACAGACACTGTCAGTCTGGACCTGATCCCCCCCACAGACACTGTCAGTCTGGCCTTGAACCCCCCCCCCCCACAGACACTGTCAGTCTGGCCCTGATCCCCCCCCCACAGACACCGTCAGTCTGGCCCTAATCTCCCCCCACAGACACTGTCTGTCTGGCCCTGATCCCCCCTTACCACATACACTATCAGTCTGGCCCTGATCCCCCTCCCACAGACACTGTCAGTCTGGCCCTGATCCCACCCCTCCCACAGACATTGTCAGTCAGACCCTGATCCCCCCCTCCCACAGACACTATCAGTCTGGCCCATATCCCCCCCTTCACAGACACTGTCAGTCTGGCCATGATCCCCCCCACAGACACTGTCAGTCTGGCTATGATCCCTCCCTCCCACAGACATTGTCAGTCTCGCCCTGATCCCCCCCACAGACACTGTCAGTCTGGCTCTGATCCCCCCCTCCCACAGACATTGTCAGTCTGGCCCTGATACCCCCTTCCCCCACAGACACTTTCAGTCTGGCCCTGATCCCCACCCCCCTTCCCACAGACACTGTCAGTCTGGCCCTATCCCCCCCACAGACACTGTCAGTCTGGCCCTGATCCCCACCCCCCTTCCCACAGACACTGTCAGTCTGGCCCTATCCCCCCCACAGACACTGTCAGCCTGGCCCAGATTCCCCTCCCACAGACACTGTCAGTCTGGCCCTGATCCCCCCCCCCCCTCAGACATTGTCAGTCTGGCCCTGATCCACCCCACAGACACTGCCAGTCTGGCCCTGATCCCCCCCTCCCACAGACATTGTCAGTCAGGCCCTGATCCCCCCCACAAAGACACTGTCAGTCTGGGCCTGAACCCCCCCCACAGACACTATCAGTCTGGCCCTGATCCCCCCCACAGACACTGTCATTCTGGCCCTGATCCCCCCCCACAGACACTGTCAGTCTTGCCCTGATTCCCCCACCTCCCACAGACACTGTCAGTCTGGCCCTGATACCCCCCACAGACATTGTCAGTCTGGTCTTGATTCCCCCACCTCCCACAGACACTGTCAGTATGGCCCTGATCCCCCCCCTCCACAGACACTGTCAGTCTGGCCTTGATCCCCACCCCCCTTCCCACAGACACTGTCAGTCTGGCCCTGATCCCCCCTTCCCACAGACACTATCAGTCTGGCCCATATCCCCCCCCACAGACACTGTCAGTCTGGCCATGATCCCCCCCACAGACACTGTCAGTCTCGCCCTGATCCCCCCCCTCCCACAGACATTGTCACTCAGGCTCTGACCCCCCCCCCCCCACATACATTGTCAGTCTGGCCCTGATCCCCACCACCCTTCCCACAGACACTGTCAGTCTGGCCCTATCCCCCCCAGACACTGTCAGTCTGGCCCTGATCCCCCCTCCCACAAACACTGTCAGTCTGGCCATGATCCCTCCCCCCCCACAGACACTGTCAGTCTGGCCTTGAACCCCCCCCCCCCCCCACAGACACTGTCAGTCTGGCCCTGATCCCCCCCCCACAGACACCGTCAGTCTGGCCCTAATCCCCCCCACAGACACTGTCTGTCTGGCCCTGATCCCCCCTCCCACAAAAACTGTCAGTCTGGCCCTGATCCCCCCTTCCCACATACACTATCAGTCTGGCCCTGATCCCCCTCCCACAGACACTGTCAGTCTGGCCCTGATCCCACCCCTCCCACAGACATTGTCAGTCAGACCCTGATCCCCCCCCTCCCACAGACACTATCAGTCTGGCCCATATCCCCCCCTTCACAGACACTGTCAGTCTGGCCATGATCCCCCCCACAGACACTGTCAGTCTGGCTGTGATCCCTCCCTCCCACAGACATTGTCAGTCTCGCCCTGATCCCCCCCTCCCACAGACATTGTCACTCAGGCTCTGATCCCCCCCCCTCCCACAGACATTGTCAGTCTGGCCCTGATACCCCCTTCCCCCACAGACACTTTCAGTCTGGCCCTGATCCCCACCCCCCTTCCCACAGACACTGTCAGTCTGGCCCTATCCCCCCCACAGACACTGTCAGTCTGGCCCTGATCCCCCCCACAGACAGTGTCAGCCTGGCCCAGATTCCCCTCCCACAGACACTGTCAGTCTGGCCCTGATCCCCCCCCCCCCCCCCCTCAGACATTGTCAGTCTGGCCCTGATCCACCCCACAGACACTGCCAGTCTGGCCCTGATCCCCCCCTCCCACAGACATTGTCAGTCAGGCCCTGATCCCCCCCACAAAGACACTGTCAGTCTGGGCCTGAACCCCCCCCACAGACACTGTCAGTCTGGCCCTGATCCCCCCCACAGACACTGTCATTCTGGCCCTGATCCCCCCCCACAGACACTGTCAGTCTTGCCCTGATTCCCCCACCTCCCACAGACACTGTCAGTCTGGCCCTGATACCCCCCACAGACATTGTCAGTCTGGTCTTGATTCCCCCACCTCCCACAGACACTGTCAGTATGGCCCTGATCCCCCCCTCCACAGACACTGTCAGTCTGGCCTTGATCCCCACCCCCCTTCCCACAGACACAGTCAGTCTGGCCCTGATCCCCCCTTCCCACAGACACTATCAGTCTGCCCCATATCCCCCCCTCCACAGACACTGTCAGTCTGGCCCTGATCCCCCCCACAGACAGTGTCAGCCTGGCCCAGATTCCCCCCCACAGACACTGTCAGTTTTGCCCTGATTCCCCCCCACAGACACTGTCAGTCTGGTCTTGATTCCCCCACCTCCCACAGACACTGTCAGTCTGGCCCTGATCACCACCCCCCTTCCCACAGACACTGTCAGTCTGGCCTTGATCACCACCCCCCTTCCCACAGACACTGTCAGTCAGGCCCTGATCCCCCCCACAGACACTGTCAGTCTGGCCCTGATTCCCCCCCACAGACACTGTCAGTCTGGCCCTGATCCCACCCCCCCACAGACACTGTCAGTCTGGCCCTGATCCACCCCCCCCTCCCACAGACACTGTCAGTCTGGCCCTGATCCCCCCCCACCCCCCTTCCCACAGACACTGTCAGTCTGGCCCTGATCCCCACCCCTCCTCCCACAGATACTGTCAGTCTGGACCTAATCCCCACCCCCCCCTCCCACATACACTATCAGTCTGGCCCTCATCCCCCCCTTCCCACAGACACTGTCAGTCTGGCCCTGATCCCCCTCCCTCCCACAGACACTGTCAGTCTGGCCCTGATCCCCCCTCCCTCCCACAGACACTGTCAGTCTGGCCCTGATCCCCCCTCCCTCCCACAGACACTGTCAGTCTGGCCCTGATTCCCCCCCCACAGACACTGTCAGTTTGGCCCTGATCCCCACCCTCCCACAGACACTGTCAGTCTGGCCCTAACCCCCCCAACCCCACAGACACTGTCAGTCTGGCCCTGATCCCCCCCCCCCACATACACTGTCAGTCTTGCCTTGATTCCCCCACCTCCCACAGACACTCTCAGTCTGGCCCTGATCCCCCCCTCCCACAGACACTGTCATTCTGGCCCTGATCCCTCCCCCCCACAGACAATGTCAGTCTGGCCCTGATCCCCCCCTCCCACAGACTTTGTCAGTCTGGCCCTGACCCCCCCTCCCACAGACAATGTCAGTCTGGCCCTGATCCCTCCCTCCCACAGACATTGTCAGTCTGGCCATGATCCACCCCTCCCACAGACATTGTCACTCAGGCTCTGACCCCCCCCTCCCACAGACACTGTCAGTCTGGCCATGATACCCCCCCACAGACACTGTCAGTCTGGCCATGATCCCTCCCTCCCACAGACATTGTCAGTCTCGCCCTGATCCCCACCACCCTTCCCACAGACACTGTCAGTCTGGCCCTATCCCCCCCAGACACTGTCAGTCTGGCCCTGATCCCCCCCTCCCACAAACACTGTCAGTCTGGCCATGATCCCTCCCCCCCACAGACACTGTCAGTCTGGACCTGATCCCCCCCACAGACACTGTCAGTCTGGTCCTGATGCCCCCCACAGACACTGTCAGTCTGGCCTTGAATCCCCCCCCCCACAGACACTGTCAGTCTGGCCCATATCCCCCCCTTCACAGACACTGTCAGTCTGGCCATGATCCCCCCCACAGACATTGTCACTCAGGCTCTGATCCCCCCCCTCCCACAGACATTGTCAGTCTGGCCCTGATACCCCCTTCCCCCACAGACACTTTCAGTCTGGCCCTGATCCCCACCCCCCTTCCCACAGACACTGTCAGTCTGGCCCTATCCCCCCCACAGACACTGTCAGTCTGGCCCTGATCCCCCCCTCCCACAAACACTGTCAGTCTGGCCCTGATGCCCCCCACAGACACTGTCAGTCTGGCCCTGATCCCCCCCACAGACATTGTCAGTCTGGCCTTGATTCCCCCACCTCCCACAGACACTGTCAGTCTGGCCCTGATCCCCCCCCTCCCACAGACACTGTCAGTCTGGCCCTGATCCCCCCCACAGACACTGTCAGTCTGGCCCTGATCCCCCCCACAGACACTGTCAGTCTGGCCCTGATGCCCCCCCCCGCCACTGTCAGTCTGGCCCTGATCCCCCCCCCCCCCCCCCCCCCCACAGACACTGTCAGTCTGGCCCTGACCCCCCCCCCCTCCCACAGACATTGTCAGTCTGGCCCTGATCCCCCCCCCCCCCACAGACACTGTCAGTCTGGCCCTGATCCCCCCCACAGACACTGTCAGTCTGGCCCTGATCCCCCCCTCCCACAGACACTGTCAGTCTGGCCCTGATCCCCCCTCCCACAGACATTGTCAGTCTGGCCCTGATCCCCCCCTCCCACAGACATTGTCAGTCTGGCCCTGATCCCCCCCTCCCACAGACACTGTCAGTCTGGCCCTGATCCCCCCCTCCCACAGACATTGTCAGTCTGGCCCTGATGCCCCCCCCCCTCCCACAGACACTGTCAGTCTGGCCCTGATCCCCCCCACAGACACTGTCAGTCTGGCCATGATCCCTCCCTCCCACAGACATTGTCAGTCTCGCCCTGATCCCCCCCCTCCCACAGACATTGTCACTCAGGCTCTGACCCCCCCCCCTCCCACAGACATTGTCAGTCTGGCCCTGATCCCCACCACCCTTCCCACAGACACTGTCAGTCTGGCCCTATCCCCCACAGACATTGTCACTCAGGCTCTGACCCCCCCCTCCCACAGACATTGTCAGTCTGGCCCTGATCCCCACCACCCTTCCCACAGACACTGTCAGTCTGGCCCTATCCCCCCCAGACACTGTCAGTCTGGCCCTGATCCCCCCCTCCCACAGACATTGTCAGTCTGGCCCTGATACCCCCCACAGACATTGTCAGTCTGGTCTTGATTCCCCACCTCCCACAGACACTGTCAGTATGGCCCTGATCACCCCCTCCACAGACACTGTCAGTCTGGCCTTGATCACCCCCCCCCCCACAGACACTGTCAGTCTGGCCCTGATCCCCCCCTCCCACAGACACTGTCAGTCTGGCCCTGATCCCCTTCCCTCCCACAGACACTGTCAGTCAGGCCCTGATCCCCCCCACAGACACTGTCAGTCTTGCCCTGAATCCCCCCCACAGACACTGTCAGTCTGGCCCTGATCCCACCCCCCCACAGACACTGTCAGTCTGGCCCTGATCCACCCCCCCCTCCCACAGACACTGTCAGTCTGGCCCTGATCCCCCCCCACCCCCCTTCCCACAGACACTGTCAGTCTGGCCCTGATCCCCACCCCTCCTCCCACAGATACTGTCAGTCTGGACCTAATCCCCACCCCCCCCCTCCCACATACACTATCAGTCTGGCCCTCATCCCCCCCTTCCCACAGACACTGTCAGTCTGGCCCTGATCCCCCTCCCTCCCACAGACACTGTCAGTCTGGCCCTGATCCCCCCTCCCTCCCACAGACACTATCAGTCTGGCCCTGATCCCCCCTCCCTCCCACAGACATTGTCAGTCAGGCCCTGATCCCCCCACACAGACACTGTCAGTCTGGCCCTGATTCCCCCCCACAGACACTGTCAGTTTGGCCCTGATCCCCACCCTCCCACAGACACTGTCAGTCTGGCCCTAACCCCCCCAACCCCACAGACACTGTCAGTCTGGCCCTGAACCCCCCCCCCACATACACTGTCAGTCTTGCCCTGATTCCCCCACCTCCCACAGACACTGTCAGTCTGGCCCTGATCCCCCCCACAGACACTGTCAGTCTGGCCCTGATCCCCACCCCCCTCCCCACAGACACTCTCAGTCTCCCCCTGATCCCCCCCTCCACAGTCACTGTCAGTATGGCCCTGCTCCCCCCCACAGACACTGTCAGTCTGGCCTTGACACCCCCCTCCCACATACATTGTCACTCAGACCCTGACCCCCTCCCCCCTCCCACAGACATTGTCAGTCTAGCCTTGATCCCCCCCTCCCACAGACTCTGTCAGTCTGGCCCTGATCCACACCCCCCTTCCCACAGACACTGTCAGTCTGGCCCTAATCCCCCCCCCCCCCCCACAGACACTGTCAGTCTGGCCCTGATACCCCCCCTCCCACAGACACTGTCAGGCTGGCCATGATCCCCCCCTCCCACAGACACTGTCAGTCTGGCCCTGATCCCCCCTCCCACAGACATTGTCAGTCTGGCCCTGATCCCCCATCCCAAAGACACTGTCAGTCTGGCCCTGATCCCCCCCACAGACACTGTGTCAGTCTGGCCCTGATTCCCCCCACAGACACTGTCAGTCTGGCCCTGATCCCCCCTCCCACAGACACTGTCAGTCTGGCCCTGATCCCCCCCACAGACACTGTCAGTCTGGCCCTATATTCCCCCCCCCCCCCACAGAAACTGTTAGTCTGGCCCTGATCCCAACCCCCCTCCCACAGACACTGTCAGTCTGGCCCTGATCCCCCCCCCCACACAGACACTGTCAGTATGGCCCTGATCCCCCCCTCCCACAGACATTGTCAGTCAGGCCCTGATCCCCCCCACAGACACTGTCAGTCTGGCCCTGATCCCCCCCCACCCCCCTTCCCACAGACACTGTCAGTCTGGCCCTGATCCCCCCCCCCCCACAGACACTGTCAGTCTGGCCCTATATTCCCCCCCCCCCCCCACAGAAACTGTCAGTCTGGCCCTGATCCCAACCCCCCTCCCACAGACACTGTCAGTCTGGCCCTGATCCCCCCCCCCCTCCCACAGACACTGTCAGTCTGGCCCTGATCCCCCCCCCCCCCACACAGACACTGTCAGTATGGCCCTGATCGCCCCCCCCCCTCCCACAGACATTGTCAGTCTGGCCCTGATCCCCCCACACAGACACTGTCAGTCTGGCCCTGATCCCACCCCCCCACAGACACTGTCAGTCTGGCCCTGATCCACCCCCCCCTCCCACAGACACTGTCAGTCTGGCCCTGATCCCCCCCCACCCCCCTTCCCACAGACACTGTCAGTCTGGCCCTGATCCCCCCCCCCCCCACATACACTGTCAGTCTGGCCCTGATCCCCCCCCCCCCACATACACTGTCAGTCTTGCCCTGATTCCCCCACCTCCCACAGACATTGTCAGTCTGGCCTTGATTCCCCCACCTCCCACAGACACTCTCAGTCTGGCCCTGATCCCCCCCTCCCACAGACACTGTCATTCTGGCCCTGATCCCTCCCCCCCACAGACAATGTCAGTCTGGCCCTGATCCCCCCCTCCCACAGACTTTGTCAGTCTGGCCCTGACCCCCCCTCCCACAGACAATGTCAGTCTGGCCCTGATCCCTCCCTCCCACAGACATTGTCAGTCTGGCCATGATCCACCCCTCCCACAGACATTGTCACTCAGGCTCTGACCCCCCCCCCCCTCCCACAGACACTGTCAGTCTGGCCATGATACCCCCCCACAGACACTGTCAGTCTGGCCATGATCCCTCCCTCCCACAGACATTGTCAGTCTCGCCCTGATCCCCACCACCCTTCCCACAGACACTGTCAGTCTGGCCCTATCCCCCCCAGACACTGTCAGTCTGGCCCTGATCCCCCCCTCCCACAAACACTGTCAGTCTGGCCATGATCCCTCCCCCCCCACAGACACTGTCAGTCTGGACCTGATCCCCCCCACAGACACTGTCAGTCTGGTCCTGATGCCCCCCACAGACACTGTCAGTCTGGCCTTGAACCCCCCCCCCACAGACACTGTCAGTCTGGCCCATATCCCCCCCTTCACAGACACTGTCAGTCTGGCCATGATCCCCCCCACAGACACTGTCAGTCTGGCTATGATCCCTCCCTCCCACAGACATTGTCAGTCTCGCCCTGATCCCCCCCTCCCACAGACATTGTCACTCAGGCTCTGATCCCCCCCCTCCCACAGACATTGTCAGTCTGGCCCTGATACCCCCTTCCCCCACAGACACTTTCAGTCTGGCCCTGATCCCCACCCCCCTTCCCACAGACACTGTCAGTCTGGCCCTATCCCCCCCACAGACACTGTCAGTCTGGCCCTGATCCCCCCCCTCCCACAAACACTGTCAGTCTGGCCCTGATGCCCCCCACAGACACTGTCAGTCTGGCCTTGAACCCCCCCCCCCCCCCACAGACACTGTCAGTCTGGCCCTGATCCCCCCCACAGACACTGTCAGTCTGGCCCTGATCCCCCCCTCCCACAGACACTGTCAGTCTGGCCCTGATCCCCCCCACAGACACTGTCAGTCTGGCCCTGATCGCCCCCCCCCACAGACACTGTCAGTCTGGCCCTGATCCCCCCCTCCCACAGACACTGTCAGTCTGGCCCTGATCCCCCCCCCCACAGACAATGTCAGTCTGGCCCTGATCCCCCCCTCCCACAGACACTGTCAGTCTGGCCCTGATCCACCCCCCCCTCCCACAGACACTGTCAGTCTGGCCCTGATCCCCCCCACCCCCCTTCCCACAGACACTGTCAGTCTGGCCCTGATCCCCACCCCCCTCCCACAGACACTGTCAGTCTGGCCCTGATCCCCCCCCCCCCTCCCACAGACACTGTCAGTCTGGCCCTCATCCCCCCCTCCCACAGACACTGTCAGTCTGGCCCTGATCCCCCCCCTCCCACAGACACTGTCAGTCTGGCCCTGATCCCCCCCCCTCCACAGACACTGTCAGTCTGGCCCTGATCCCCCTCCCTCCCACAGACATTGTCAGTCTGGCCCTGATCCCCCCCTCCCACAGACACTGTCAGTCTGGCCCTGATTCCCCCCCCACAGACACTGTCAGTCTGGCCCTGATCCCCCCCTCCCACAGACATTGTCAGTCTGGCCCTGATCCCCCCCTACCCCACAGACACTGTCAGTCTGGCCCTGATCCCCCCCCCCCCTCCCACAGACACTGTCAGTCTGGCCCTGATCCCCCCCCCCACAGACACTGTCAGTCTGGCCCTGATCCCCCCCTCCCACAGACACTGTCAGTCTGGCCCTGATCCCCCCCCCCACAGACAATGTCAGTCTGGCCCTGATCCCCCCCTCCCACAGACACTGTCAGTCTGGCCCTGATCCCCCCCTCCCACAGACACTGTCAGTCTGGCCCTGATCCCCCCTCCCACAGACATTGTCAGTCTGGCCATGATCCCCCCCTCCCACAGACACTGTCAGTCATGGCCCTGATCCCCCCCTCCCACAGACACTGTCAGTCTGGCCATGATACCCCCCCCACAGACACTGTCAGTCTGGCCATGATCCCCTCCCTCCCACAGACATTGTCAGTCTCGCCCTGATCCCCACCACCCTTCCCACAGACACTGTCAGTCTGGCCCTATCCCCCCCAGACACTGTCAGTCTGGCCCTGATCCCCCCCTCCCACAAACACTGTCAGTCTGGCCATGATCCCTCCCCCCCACAGACACTGTCAGTCTGGACCTGATCCCCCCCACAGACACTGTCAGTCTGGTCCTGATGCCCCCCACAGACACTGTCAGTCTGGCCTTGAACCCCCCCCCCACAGACACTGTCAGTCTGGCCCATGATCCCCCCCTTCACAGACACTGTCAGTCTGGCCATGATCCCCCCCACAGACACTGTCAGTCTGGCTATGATCCCCCCCTCCCACAGACACTGTCACTCAGGCCCTGATCCCCCCCCTCCCACAGACACTGTCAGTCTGGCCCTGATACCCCCTTCCCCCACAGACACTGTCAGTCTGGCCCTGATCCCCACCCCCCTTCCCACAGACACTGTCAGTCTGGCCCTGATCCCCCCCCCACAGACACTGTCAGTCTGGCCCTGATCCCCCCCTCCCACAGACACTGTCAGTCTGGCCCTGATGCCCCCCACAGACACTGTCAGTCTGGCCCTGATCCCCCCCCCACAGACATTGTCAGTCTGGCCTTGATCCCCCCCCCTCCCACAGACACTGTCAGTCTGGCCCTGATCCCCCCCCTCCCACAGACACTGTCAGTCTGGCCCTGATACCCCCTTCCCACAGACACTGTCAGTCTGGCCCTGATCCCCCCACAGACATGTCAGTCTGGCCTGATTCCCACAGATACTGTCAGTCTGGACCTAATCCCCACCCCCCTTCCCACAGACACTGTCAGTCTGGCCCTGATCCCCACCCCTCCTCCCACAGATACTGTCAGTCTGGACCTAATCCCCACCCCCCCTCCCACATACACTATCAGTCTGGCCCTCATCCCCCCCTTCCCACAGACACTGTCAGTCTGGCCCTGATCCCCCCCCTCCCACAGACACTGTCAGTCTGGCCCTGATCCCCCCTCCCTCCCACAGACACTGTCAGTCTGGCCCTGATCCCCCCCCCCCCACAGACACTGTCAGTCTGGCCCTGATCCCCCCCCCCACAGACACTGTCAGTCTGGCCCTGATCCCCCCCACAGACACTGTCAGTCTGGCCCTGATCCCCCCCTCCCACAGACACTGTCAGTCTGGCCCTGATCCCCCCCCCCACAGACACTGTCAGTCTGGCCCTGAACCCCCCCCCCCCACAGACACTGTCAGTCTTGCCCTGATTCCCCCACCTCCCACAGACACTGTCAGTCTGGCCCTGATCCCCCCCCCACAGACACTGTCAGTCTGGCCCTGATCCCCACCCCCCTCCCCACAGACACTCTCAGTCTCGCCCTGATCCCCCCCTCCACAGTCACTGTCAGTATGGCCCTGCTCCCCCCCACAGACACTGTCAGTCTGGCCTTGACACCCCCCTCCCACATACATTGTCACTCAGACCCTGACCCCCTCCCCCCTCCCACAGACACTGTCAGTCTGGCCCTGATACCCCCTTCCCCCACAGACACTGTCAGTCTGGCCCTGATCCCCCCCACAGACACTGACTGTCTGGCCCTGATCCCCCCCCCCACAGACACTGTCAGTCTGGCCATGATCCCTCCCTCCCACAGACATTGTCAGTCTCGCCCTGATCCCCCCCTCCCACAGACTTTGTCAGTCTGGCCCTGACCCCCCCTCCCACAGACAATGTCAGTCTGGCCCTGATCCCTCCCTCCCACAGACATTGTCAGTCTGGCCCTGATCCACCCCTCCCACAGACATTGTCACTCAGGCTCTGACCCCCCCCCCCCCTCCCACAGACACTGTCAGTCTGGCCCTGATCCCCCCCACAGACACTGTCAGTCTGGCCATGATCCCTCCCTCCCACAGACATTGTCAGTCTCGCCCTGATCCCCACCACCCTTCCCACAGACACTGTCAGTCTGGCCCTATCCCCCACAGACATTGTCACTCAGGCTCTGAACCCCCCCCTCCCACAGACATTGTCAGTCTGGCCCTGATCCCCACCACCCTTCCCACAGACACTGTCAGTCTGGCCCTATCCCCCCCAGACACTGTCAGTCTGGCCCTGATCCCCCCCTCCCACAGACATTGTCAGTCTGGCCCTGATCCCCACCACCCTTCCCACAGACACTGTCAGTCTGGCCCTATCGCCCCAGACACTGTCAGTCTGGCCCTGATCCCCCCCTCCCACAGACACTGTCAGTCTGGCCCTGATACCCCCCACAGACATTGTCAGTCTGGTCTTGATTCCCCCACCTCCCACAGACACTGTCAGTATGGCCCTGATCACCCCCTCCACAGACACTGTCAGTCTGGCCTTGATCACCACCCCCCTTCCCACAGACACTGTCAGTCTGGCCCTGATCCCCCCCTTCCCACAGACACTGTCATTCTGGCCCTGATCCCCTTCCCTCCCACAGACATTGTCAGTCTGGCCCTAATCCCCACCCCCCTTCCCACAGACACTGTCATTCTGGCCCTGATCCCCTTCCCTCCCACAGACATTGTCAGTCTGGCCCTAATCCCCACCCCCCTTCCCACAGACACTGTCAGTCTGGACCTAATCCCCACCCCCCCCCTCCCACATACACTATCAGTCTGGCCCTCATCCCCCTCCCTCCCACAGACACTGTCAGTCTGGCCCTGATCCCCCCCCACCCCCCTTCCCACAGACACTGTCAGTCTGGCCCTGATCCCCCCCCACCCCCTCCTCCCACAGATACTGTCAGTCTGGACCTAATCCCCACCCCCCTTCCCACAGACACTGTCAGTCTGGCCCTGATCCCCACCCCTCCTCCCACAGATACTGTCAGTCTGGACCTAATCCCCACCCCCCCTCCCACATACACTATCAGTCTGGCCCTCATCCCCCCCTTCCCACAGACACTGTCAGTCTGGCCCTGATCCCCCTCCCTCCCACAGACACTGTAAGTCTGGCCCTGATCCCCCCTCCCTCCCACAGACACTATCAGTCTGGCCCTGATCCCCCCTCCCTCCCACAGACATTGTCAGTCAGGCCCTGATCCCCCCACACAGACACTGTCAGTCTGGCCCTGATTCCCCCCCCACAGACACTGTCAGTTTGGCCCTGATCCCCACCCTCCCACAGACACTGTCAGTCTGGCCCTAACCCCCCCAACCCCACAGACACTGTCAGTCTGGCCCTGAACCCCCCCCCCCACATACACTGTCAGTCTTGCCCTGATTCCCCCACCTCCCACAGACACTGTCAGTCTGGCCCTGATCCCCCCCACAGACACTGTCAGTCTGGCCCTGATCCCCACCCCCCTCCCCACAGACACTCTCAGTCTCCCCCTGATCCCCCCCTCCACAGTCACTGTCAGTATGGCCCTGCTCCCCCCCACAGACACTGTCAGTCTGGCCTTGACACCCCCCTCCCACATACATTGTCACTCAGACCCTGACCCCCTCCCCCCTCCCACAGACATTGTCAGTCTAGCCTTGATCCCCCCCTCCCACAGACACTGTCAGTCTGGCCCTGATCCACACCCCCCCTTCCCACAGACACTGTCAGTCTGGCCCTGATACCCCCCCTCCCACAGACACTGTCAGGCTGGCCATGATCCCCCCCTCCCACAGACACTGTCAGTCTGGCCCTGATCCCCCCTCCCACAGACATTGTCAGTCTGGCCCTGATCCCCCATCCCAAAGACACTGTCAGTCTGGCCCTGATCCCCCCCACAGACACTGTGTCAGTCTGGCCCTGATTCCCCCCACAGACACTGTCAGTCTGGCCCTGATCCCCCCTCCCACAGACACTGTCAGTCTGGCCCTGATCCCCCCCACAGACACTGTCAGTCTGGCCCTATATTCCCCCCCCCCCACAGAAACTGTCAGTCTGGCCCTGATCCCAACCCCCCTCCCACAGACACTGTCAGTCTGGCCCTGATCCCCCCCCCACAAAGACACTGTCAGTATGGCCCTGATCCCCCCCTCCCACAGACATTGTCAGTCAGGCCCTGATCCCCCCCACAAAGACACTGTCAGTCTGGGCCTGAACCCCCCCCCCCCACAGACACTGTCAGTCTGGCCCTGATCCCCCCCTCCCACAGACACTGTCAGTCTGGCCCTGATCCCCCCTCCCTCCCACAGACACTGTCAGTCTGGCCCTGATCCCCCCCTCCCACAGACATTGTCAGTCAGGCCCTGATCCCCCCCACAAAGACACTGTCAGTCTGGGCCTGAACCCCCCCCCCCCCCCACAGACACTGTCAGTCTGGCCCTGATCCCCCCCACAGACACTGTCATTCTGGCCCTGATCCCCCCCCACAGACACTGTCAGTCTGGCCCTGATCCCCCCCACAGACACTGTCAGTCTGGCCCTATATTCCCCCCCCACCCCCCCACAGAAACTGTCAGTCTGGCCCTGATCCCAACCCCCCTCCCACAGACACTGTCAGTCTGGCCCTGATCCCCCCCACAGACACTGTCAGTCTGGCCCTATATCCCCCCCCCCCCCCCCCCACAGAAACTGTCAGTCTGGCCCTGATCCCCCCCCCCCTCCCACAGACACTGTCAGTCTGGCCCTGATCCCCCTTCCCACAGACATTGTCACTCAGGCTCTGACCCCCCTCTCCCACAGACATTGTCAGTCTGGCCCTGATCACCCCTTCCCACAGACACTATCAGTCTGGCCCATATCCCCCCCTCCACAGACACTGTCAGTCTGGCCCTGATCCCCCCCACAGACAGTGTCAGCCTGGCCCGGATTCCCCCCCACAGACACTGTCAGATTTGCCCCCCCCCCCCCCCCCCCTCCCACAGACACTGTCAGTCTGGCCCTGATCCCCCCTCCCTCCCACAGACACTGTCAGTATGGCCCTGATCCCCCCCCCCACAGACATTGTCAGTCAGGCCCTGATCCCCCCCACAAAGACACTGTCAGTCTGGGCCTGAACCCCCCCCCACAGACACTGTCAGTCTGGCCCTGATCCCCCCCACAGACACTGTCATTCTGGCCCTGATCCCCCCCCCACAGACACTGTCAGTCTTGCCCTGATTCCCCCACCTCCCACAGACAATGTCAGTATGGCCCTGATCCCCCCCTCCACAGACACTGTCAGTCTGGCCTTGATCCCCACCCCCCTTCCCACAGACACTGTCAGTCTGGCCCTGATCCCCCCTTCCCACAGACACTATCAGTCTGGCCCATATCCCCCCCTCCACAGACACTGTCAGTCTGGCCCTGATCCCCCCCACAGACAGTGTCAGCCTGGCCCAGATTCCCCCCCACAGACACTGTCAGTCTGGCCCTGATACCCCCCACAGACATTGTCAGTCTGGTCTTGATTCCCCCACCTCCCACAGACACTGTCAGTATGGCCCTGATCCCCCCTCCACAGACACTGTCAGTCTGGCCTTGATCACCACCCCCCTTCCCACAGACACTGTCAGTCTGGCCCTGATCCCCCCCTTCCCACAGACACTGTCATTCTGGCCCTGATCCCCTTCCCTCCCAATAACACTATCAGTCAGGCCCTGACCCCCCCCACAGACACTGTCAGTCTGGCCCTGATTCCCCCCCACAGACACTGTCAGTCTGGCCCTGATCCCCCCCACCCCCCTTCCCACAGACACTGTCAGTCTGGCCCTGATCCCCACCCCTCCTCCCACAGATACTGTCAGTCTGGACCTAATCCCCACCCCCCCCCTCCCACATACACTATCAGTCTGGCCCTCATCCCCCCTTCCCACAGACACTGTCAGTCTGGCCCTGATCCCCCTCACAGACATTGTCAGTCTGGCCTTGATTCCCCCACCTCCCACAGACACACTCAGTCTGGCCCTGATCTTCCCCTCCCACAGACACTGTCATTCTGGCCCTGATCCCTCCCCCCCACAGACAATGTCAGTCTGGCCCTGATCCCCCCCTCCCACAGACTTTGTCAGTCTGGCCCTGACCCCCCCTCCCACAGACAATGTCAGTCTGGCCCTGATCCCTCCCTCCCACAGACATTGTCAGTCTGGCCATGATCCACCCCTCCCACAGACATTGTCACTCAGGCTCTGACCCCCCCCCCCCCCTCCCACAGACACTGTCAGTCTGGCCATGATCCCCCCCACAGACACTGTCAGTCTGGCCATGATCCCCCCTCCCACAGACATTGTCAGTCTCGCCCTGATCCCCACCACCCTTCCCACAGACACTGTCAGTCTGGCCCTATCCCCCCCAGACACTGTCAGTCTGGCCCTGATCCCCCCCACAGACACTGTCAGTCTGGCCCCATACCCCCCCCCCCCCCCCCACAGAAACTGTCAGTCTGGCCCTGATCCCCCCCCCCCCTCCCACAGACACTGTCAGTATGGCCCTGATCCCCCCTCTCCCACAGACATTGTCAGTCTGGCCCTGATCACCCCTTCCCACAGACACTATCAGTCTGGCCCATATCCCCCCCTCCACAGACACTGTCAGTCTGGCCCTGATCCCCCCCACAGACAGTGTCAGCCTGGCCCGGATTCCCCCCCACAGACACTGTCAGATTTGCCCCCCCCCCCCCCCCCCTCCCACAGACACTGTCAGTCTGGCCCTGATCCCCCCTCCCTCCCACAGACACTGTCAGTATGGCCCTGATCCCCCCCCCCACAGACATTGTCAGTCAGGCCCTGATCCCCCCCACAAAGACACTGTCAGTCTGGGCCTGAACCCCCCCCCACAGACACTGTCAGTCTGGCCCTGATCCCCCCCACAGACACTGTCATTCTGGCCCTGATCCCCCCCCCACAGACACTGTCAGTCTTGCCCTGATTCCCCCACCTCCCACAGACAATGTCAGTATGGCCCTGATCCCCCCCTCCACAGACACTGTCAGTCTGGCCTTGATCCCCACCCCCCTTCCCACAGACACTGTCAGTCTGGCCCTGATCCCCCCTTCCCACAGACACTATCAGTCTGGCCCATGATCCCCCCCTCCCACAGACACTGTCAGTCTGGCCCTGATCCCCCCCACAGACAGTGTCAGCCTGGCCCAGATTCCCCCCCACAGACACTGTCAGTCTGGCCCTGATACCCCCCACAGACATTGTCAGTCTGGTCTTGATTCCCCCACCTCCCACAGACACTGTCAGTCTGGCCCTGATCCCCCCTCCACAGACACTGTCAGTCTGGCCTTGATCACCACCCCCCTTCCCACAGACACTGTCAGTCTGGCCCTGATCCCCCCCTTCCCACAGACACTGTCATTCTGGCCCTGATCCCCTTCCCTCCCAATAACACTATCAGTCAGGCCCTGACCCCCCCCACAGACACTGTCAGTCTGGCCCTGATTCCCCCCCACAGACACTGTCAGTCTGGCCCTGATCCCCCCCCACCCCCCTTCCCACAGACACTGTCAGTCTGGCCCTGATCCCCACCCCTCCTCCCACAGATACTGTCAGTCTGGACCTAATCCCCACCCCCCCCCCTCCCACATACACTATCAGTCTGGCCCTCATCCCCCCCTTCCCACAGACACTGTCAGTCTGGCCCTGATCCCCCTCCCTCCCACAGACACTGTCTGTCTGGCCCTGATCCCTCCCTCCCACAGACACTATCAGTCTGGCCCTGATCCCCCCTCCCTCCCACAGACATTGTCAGTCAGGCCCTGATCCCCCCACACAGACACTGTCAGTCTGGCCCTGATTCCCCCCCACAGACACTGTCAGTTTGGCCCTTATCCCCACCCTCCCACAGACACTGTCAGTCTGGCCCTAACCCCCCCAACCCCACAGACACTGTCAGTCTGGCCCTGATCCCCCCCCCCCACATACACTGTCAGTCTTGCCCTGATTCCCCCACCTCCCACAGACACTGTCAGTCTGGCCCTGATCCCCCCCACAGACATTGTCAGTCTGGCCTTGATTCCCCCACCTCCCACAGACACACTCAGTCTGGCCCTGATCTTCCCCTCCCACAGACACTGTCATTCTGGCCCTGATCCCTCCCCCCCACAGACAATGTCAGTCTGGCCCTGATCCCCCCCTCCCACAGACTTTGTCAGTCTGGCCCTGACCCCCCCTCCCACAGACAATGTCAGTCTGGCCCTGATCCCTCCCTCCCACAGACATTGTCAGTCTGGCCCTGACCCCCCCCCCCCCCCTCCCACAGACACTGTCAGTCTGGCCCTGATCCACCCCTCCCACAGACATTGTCACTCAGGCTCTGACCCCCCCCCCCCCTCCCACAGACACTGTCAGTCTGGCCATGATACCCCCCCACAGACACTGTCAGTCTGGCCATGATCCCTCCCTCCCACAGACATTGTCAGTCTCGCCCTGATCCCCACCACCCTTCCCACAGACACTGTCAGTCTGGCCCTATCCCCCCCAGACACTGTCAGTCTGGCCTTGATCCCCCCCTCACACAAACACTGTCAGTCTGGCCATGATCCCCCACACAGACACCGTCAGTCTGGCCTTGAACCCCCCCCCACAGACACTGTCAGTCTGGCCCATATCCCCCCCTTCACAGACACTGTCAGTCTGGCCATGATCCCCCCCACAGACACTGTCAGTCTGGCTATGATCCCTCCCTCCCACAGACATTGTCAGTCTGGCCCTGATACCCCCTTCCCCCACAGACACTTTCAGTCTGGCCCTGATCCCCACCCCCCTTCCCACAGACACTGTCAGTCTGGCCCTATCCCCCCCACAGACACTGTCAGTCTGGCCCTGATCCCCCCCCCCCACAGACACTGTCAGTCTGGCCCTGATGCCCCCCACAGACACTGTCAGTCTGGCCTTGAACCCCCCCCCCCCCCACAGACACTGTCAGTCTGGCCCTGATCCCCCCCACAGACACTGTCAGTCTGGCCCTAATCCCCCCCACAGACACTGTCAGTCTGGCCCTGATCCCCCCCACAGACACTGACTGTCTGGCCCTGATCGCCCCCCCCCACAGACACTGTCAGTCTGGCCCTGATCCCCCCCTCCCACAGACACTGTCATTCTGGCCCTGATCCCTCCCCCCCACAGACAATGTCAGTCTGGCCCTGATCCCCCCCTCCCACAGACTTTGTCAGTCTGGCCCTGACCCCCCCTCCCACAGACAATGTCAGTCTGGCCCTGATCCCTCCCTCCCACAGACATTGTCAGTCTGGCCCTGATCCCCCCCTCCCACAGACATTGTCACTCAGGCTCTGACCCCCCCCCCCTCCCACAGACACTGTCAGTCTGGCCCTGATCCCCCCCACAGACACTGTCAGTCTCCCACAGACATTGTCACTCAGGCTCTGACCCCCCCCCCCCTCCCACAGACACTGTCAGTCTGGCCCTGATCCCCCCCACAGACACTGTCAGTTTAGCCCTGATTCCCCCCCACAGACACTGTCAGTCTGATCTTGATCCCCCACCTCCCACAGACACTGTCAGTATGGCCCTGATCCCCCCCACAGACACTGTCAGTCTGGCCCTGATTCCCCCCCACAGACATTGTCAGTCTGGTCCTGATTCCCCCACCTCCCACAGACACTGTCAGTCTGGCCCTGATCCCCCCCACAGACATTGTCAGTCTGGCCCTGATCCCCCCACCTCCCACAGACACTGTCAGTCTGGCCCTGATCCCCCCCACAGACACTGTCAGTCTGGCCCTGATCCCCCCCTCCCACAGACACTGTCAGTCTGGCCCTGATCCCTCCCCCCACAGACACTGTCAGTCTGGCCCTGATCCCCCCCTCCCACAGACTTTGTCAGTCTGGCCCTGACCCCCCCTCCCACAGACAATGTCAGTCTGGCCCTGATCCCTCCCTCCCACAGACATTGTCAGTCTGGCCCTGATCCACCCCTCCCACAGACATTGTCACTCAGGCTCTGACCCCCCCCACAGACATTGTCAGTCTGGCCCTGATCCCCACCACCCTTCCCACAGACACTGTCAGTCTGGCCCTGATCCCCCCCACAGACACTGTCAGTCTGGCCCTGATCCCCCCCTCCCACAGACACTGTCAGTCTGGCCCTGATCCCTCCCCCCCACAGACACTGTCAGTCTGGCCCTGATCCCCCCCACAGACACTGTCAGTCTGGCCTGATGCCCCCCACAGACATTGTCAGTCTGGCCCTGATCCCCCCCTCCCACAGACACTATCAGTCTGGCCCATATCCCCCCCTTCACAGACACTGTCAGTCTGGCCATGATCCCCCCCACAGACACTGTCAGTCTGGCTATGATCCCTCCCTCCCACAGACACTTGTCAGTCTGGCCCTGATCCCCCCCCCCACAGACATTGTCACTCAGGCTCTGATCCCCCCCCTCCCACAGACATTGTCAGTCTGGCCCTGATACCCCCTTCCCCCACAGACACTTTCAGTCTGGCCCTGATCCCACCCCCCTTCCCACAGACACTGTCAGTCTGGCCCTATCTCCCCCACAGACACTGTCAGTCTGGCCCTGATCCCCCCCTCCCACAAACACTGTCAGTCTGGCCCTGATGCCCCCCACAGACACTGTCAGTCTGGCCTTGAACCCCCCCCCCCCCCCCCCCACAGACACTGTCAGTCTGGCCCTGATCCCCCCCCCACAGACACTGTCAGTCTGGCCCTGATCCCCCCCCACAGACACTGTCTGTCTGGCCCTGATCCCCCCTCCCACAGACACTGTCAGTCTGGCCCTGATCCCTCCCTCCCACAGACATTGTCAGTCTCGCCCTGATCCCCCCCTCCCACAGACACTGTCAGTCTGGCCCTGACCCCCCCTCCCACAGACAATGTCAGTCTGGCCCTGATCCCTCCCTCCCACAGACACTATCAGTCTGGCCCTGATCCCCCCTCCCTCCCACAGACATTGTCAGTCAGGCCCTGATCCCCCCACACAGACACTGTCAGTCTGGCCCTGATTCCCCCCCCACAGACACTGTCAGTTTGGCCCTGATCCCCACCCTCCCACAGACACTGTCAGTCTGGCCCTAACCCCCCCCCCAACCCCACAGACACTGTCAGTCTGGCCCTGATCCCCCCCACAGACACTGTCAGTCTGGTCCTGATGCCCCCCACAGACACTGTCAGTCTGGCCTTGAATCCCCCCCCCACAGACACTGTCAGTCTGGCCCATATCCCCCCCTTCACAGACACTGTCAGTCTGGCCATGATCCCCCCCACAGACACTGTCAGTCTGGCTATGATCCCTCCCTCCCACAGACATTGTCAGTCTCGCCCTGATCCCCCCCTCCCACAGACATTGTCACTCAGGCTCTGATCCCCCCCCTCCCACAGACATTGTCAGTCTGGCCCTGATACCCCCTTCCCCCACAGACACTTTCAGTCTGGCCCTGATCCCCACCCCCCTTCCCACAGACACTGTCAGTCTGGCCCTATCCCCCCCACAGACACTGTCAGTCTGGCCCTGATCCCCCCCTCCCACAAACACTGTCAGTCTGGCCCTGATGCCCCCCACAGACACTGTCAGTCTGGCCCTGATCCCCCCACAGACATTGTCAGTCTGGCCTTGATTCCCCCACCTCCCACAGACACTGTCAGTCTGGCCCTGATCCCCCCCTCACAGACACTGTCAGTCTGGCCCTGATGCCCCCCACAGACACTGTCAGTCTGGCCCTGATCCCCCCACAGACATTGTCAGTCTGGCCTTGATTCCCCCCCCCCACAGACACTGACTCAGTCTGGCTCTGACCCCCCCCCCTCCCACAGACATTGTCAGTCTGGCCCTGATCCCCCCACCTCCCACAGACACTGTCAGTCTGGCCCTATCCCCCCCAGACACTGTCAGTCTGGCCCTGATCCCCCCCTCCCACAGACATTGTCAGTCTGCGCCCTGATGCCCACCCCTCCCACAGACATCTGTCAGCTCTAGGCCTCTGATCGTCCCCCCCCTCCCACAGACACTGTCAGTCTGGCCCTGATACCCCCCACAGACATTGTCAGTCTGGTCTTGATTCCCCCACCTCCCACAGACACTGTCAGTATGGCCCTGATCACCCCCTCCACAGACACTGTCAGTCTGGCCTTGATCACCACCCCCCTTCCCACAGACACTGTCAGTCTGGCCCTGATCCCCCCCTTCCCACAGACACTGTCATTCTGGCCCTGATCCCCTTCCCTCCCACAGACACTGTCAGTCAGGCCCTGATCCCCCCCACAGACACTGTCAGTCTTGCCCTGAATCCCCCCCACAGACACTGTCAGTCTGGCCCTGATCCCACCCCCCCACAGACACTGTCAGTCTGGCCCTGATCCCCCCCCACCCCCCTTCCCACAGACACTGTCAGTGTGGCCCTGATCCCCACCCCTCCTCCCACAGATACTGTCAGTCTGGACCTAATCCCCACCCCCCCCTCCCACATACACTATCAGTCTGGCCCTCATCCCCCCCTTCCCACAGACACTGTCAGTCTGGCCCTGATCCCCCTCCCTCCCACAGACACTGTCAGTCTGGCCCTGATCCCCCCTCCCTCCCACAGACACTATCAGTCTGGCCCTGATCCCCCCTCCCTCCCACAGACATTGTCAGTCAGGCCCTGATCCCCCCACACAGACACTGTCAGTCTGGCCCTGATTCCCCCCCCACAGACACTGTCAGTTTGGCCCTGATCCCCACCCTCCCACAGACACTGTCAGTCTGGCCCTAACCCCCCCAACCCCACAGACACTGTCAGTCTGGCCCTGAACCCCCCCCCCCACATACACTGTCAGTCTTGCCCTGATTCCCCCACCTCCCACAGACACTGTCAGTCTGGCCCTGATCCCCCCCACAGACACTGTCAGTCTGGCCCTGATCCCCACCCCCCTCCCCACAGACACTCTCAGTCTCCCCCTGATCCCCCCCTCCACAGTCACTGTCAGTATGGCCCTGCTCCCCCCCACATACACTGTCAGTCTTGCCTTGATTCCCCCACCTCCCACAGACACTCTCAGTCTGGCCCTGATCCCCCCCTCCCACAGACACTGTCATTCTGGCCCTGATCCCTCCCCCCCACAGACAATGTCAGTCTGGCCCTGATCCCCCCCTCCCACAGACTTTGTCAGTCTGGCCCTGACCCCCCCCCCCCCCCCCACAGACACTGTCAGTCTGGCCCTGATACCCCCCCTCCCACAGACACTGTCAGGCTGGCCATGATCCCCCCCTCCCACAGACACTGTCAGTCTGGCCCTGATCCCCCCTCCCACAGACATTGTCAGTCTGGCCCTGATCCCCCATCCCAAAGACACTGTCAGTCTGGCCCTGATCCCCCCCACAGACACTGTGTCAGTCTGGCCCTGATTCCCCCCACAGACACTGTCAGTCTGGCCCTGATCCCCCCTCCCACAGACACTGTCAGTCTGGCCCTGATCCCCCCCACAGACACTGTCAGTCTGGCCCTATATTCCCCCCCCCCCCCCCACAGAAACTGTTAGTCTGGCCCTGATCCCAACCCCCCTCCCACAGACACTGTCAGTCTGGCCCTGATCCCCCCCCCCACACAGACACTGTCAGTATGGCCCTGATCCCCCCCTCCCACAGACATTGTCAGTCAGGCCCTGATCCCCCCCACAAAGACACTGTCAGTCTGGGCCTGAACCCCCCCCCCCCCCACAGACACTGTCAGTCTGGCCCTGATCCCCCCCTCCCACAGACATTGTCAGTCAGGCCCTGATCCCCCCCACAAAGACACTGTCAGTCTGGGCCTGAACCCCCCCCCCCCCCACAGACACTGTCATTCTGGCCCTGATCCCCCCCCACAGACACTGTCAGTCTGGCCCTGATCCCCCCCACAGACACTGTCAGTCTGGCCCTATATTCCCCCCCCCCCCCCACAGAAACTGTCAGTCTGGCCCTGATCCCAACCCCCCTCCCACAGACACTGTCAGTCTGGCCCTGATCCCCCCCCCCCTCCCACAGACACTGTCAGTCTGGCCCTGATCGCCCCCCCCCTCCCACAGACATTGTCAGTCTGGCCCTGATCACCCCTTCCCACAGACGCTATCAGTCTGGCCCATATCCCCCCCTCCACAGACACTGTCAGTCTGGCCCTGATCCCCCCCACAGACAGTGTCAGCCTGGCCCAGATTCCCCCCCACAGACACTGTCAGATTTGCCCCCCCCCCCCCCTCCCACAGACACTGTCAGTCTGGCCCTGATCCCCCCTCCCTCCCACAGACACTGTCAGTATGGCCCTGATCCCCCCCCTCCCACAGACATTGTCAGTCAGGCCCTGATCCCCCCCACAAAGACACTGTCAGTCTGGGCCTGAACCCCCCCCACAGACACTGTCAGTCTGGCCCTGATCCCCCCCACAGACACTGTCATTCTGGCCCTGATCCCCCCCCCACAGACACTGTCAGTCTTGCCCTGATTCCCCCACCTCCCACAGACACTATCAGTCTGGCCCATATCCCCCCCTCCACAGACACTGTCAGTCTGGCCCTGATCCCCCCCACAGACAGTGTCAGCCTGGCCCAGATTCCCCCCCACAGACACTGTCAGTCTGGCCCTGATACCCCCCACAGACATTGTCAGTCTGGTCTTGATTCCCCCACCTCCCACAGACACTGTCAGTATGGCCCTGATCCCCCCTCCACAGACACTGTCAGTCTGGCCTTGATCCCCACCCCCCTTCCCACAGACACTGTCAGTCTGGCCTTGATCACCACCCCCCTTCCCACAGACACTGTCAGTCTGGCCCTGATCCCCCCCTTCCCACAGACACTGTCATTCTGGCCCTGATCCCCTTCCCTCCCACAGACACTGTCAGTCAGGCCCTGATCCCCCCCACAGACAAAGTCAGTCTTGCCCTGATTCCCCCCCACAGACACTGTCAGTCTGGCCCTGATCCCACCCCCCCACAGACACTGTCAGTCTGGCCCTGATCCACCCCCCCCTCCCACAGACACTGTCAGTCTGGCCCTGATCCCCCCCCACCCCCCTTCCCACAGACACTGTCAGTCTGGCCCTGATCCCCACCCCTCCTCCCACAGATACTGTCAGTCTGGACCTAATCCCCACCCCCCCCCTCCCACATACACTATCAGTCTGGCCCTCATCCCCCCCTTCCCACAGACACTGTCAGTCTGGCCCTGATCCCCCTCCCTCCCACAGACACTGTCAGTCTGGCCCTGATCCCTCCCTCCCACAGACACTATCAGTCTGGCCCTGATCCCCCCTCCCTCCCACAGACATTGTCAGTCAGGCCCTGATCCCCCCACACAGACACTGTCAGTCTGGCCCTGATTCCCCCCCACAGACACTGTCAGTCTGGCCCTAACCCCCCCAACCCCACAGACACTGTCAGTCTGGCCCTGATCCCCCCCCCCCACATACACTGTCAGTCTTGCCCTGATTCCCCCACCTCCCACAGACATTGTCAGTCTGGCCTTGATTCCCCCACCTCCCACAGACACACTCAGTCTGGCCCTGATCTTCCCCTCCCACAGACACTGTCATTCTGGCCCTGATCCCTCCCCCCCACAGACAATGTCAGTCTGGCCCTGATCCCCCCCTCCCACAGACTTTGTCAGTCTGGCCCTGACCCCCCCTCCCACAGACAATGTCAGTCTGGCCCTGATCCCTCCCTCCCACAGACATTGTCAGTCTGGCCATGATCCACCCCTCCCACAGACATTGTCACTCAGGCTCTGACCCCCCCCCCCCCCCCCCCTCCCACAGACACTGTCAGTCTGGCCATGATACCCCCCCACAGACACTGTCAGTCTGGCCATGATCCCTCTCTCCCACAGACATTGTCAGTCTCGCCCTGATCCCCACCACCCTTCCCACAGACACTGTCAGTCTGGCCCTATCCCCCCCAGACACTGTCAGTCTGGCCTTGATCCCCCCCTCACACAAACACTGTCAGTCTGGCCATGATCCCTCCCCCCCACAGACACTGTCAGTCTGGACCTGATCCCCCCCCACAGACACTGTCAGTCTGGTCCTGATGCCCCCCACAGACACCGTCAGTCTGGCCTTGAACCCCCCCCCCACAGACACTGTCAGTCTGGCCCATATCCCCCCCTTCACAGACACTGTCAGTCTGGCCATGATCCCCCCCACAGACACTGTCAGTCTGGCTATGATCCCTCCCTCCCACAGACAATGTCAGTCTGGCCCTGATCCCTCCCTCCCACAGACATTGTCAGTCTGGCCATGATCCACCCCTCCCACAGACATTGTCACTCAGGCTCTGACCCCCCCCCCCCCCCCCCTCCCACAGACACTGTCAGTCTGGCCATGATACCCCCCCACAGACACTGTCAGTCTGGCCATGATCCCTCCCTCCCACAGACATTGTCAGTCTCGCCCTGATCCCCACCACCCTTCCCACAGACACTGTCAGTCTGGCCCTATCCCCCCCAGACACTGTCAGTCTGGCCCTGATCCCCCCCTCCCACAAACACTGTCAGTCTGGCCATGATCCCTCCCCCCCACAGACACTGTCAGTCTGGACCTGATCCCCCCCACAGACACTGTCAGTCTGGTCCTGATGCCCCCCACAGACACCGTCAGTCTGGCCTTGAACCCCCCCCCACAGACACTGTCAGTCTGGCCCATATCCCCCCCTTCACAGACACTGTCAGTCTGGCCATGATCCCCCCCACAGACACTGTCAGTCTGGCTATGATCCCTCCCTCCCACAGACATTGTCAGTCTCGCCCTGATCCCCCCCTCCCACAGACATTGTCACTCAGGCTCTGATCCCCCCCCTCCCACAGACATTGTCAGTCTGGCCCTGATACCCCCTTCCCCCACAGACACTTTCAGTCTGGCCCTGATCCCCACCCCCCTTCCCACAGACACTGTCAGTCTGGCCCTATCCCCCCCACAGACACTGTCAGTCTGGCCCTGATCCCCCCCCTCCCACAAACACTGTCAGTCTGGCCCTGATGCCCCCCACAGACACTGTCAGTCTGGCCTTGAACCCCCCCCCCCCCCACAGACACTGTCAGTCTGGCCCTGATCCCCCCCACAGACACTGTCAGTCTGGCCCTAATCCCCCCCCACAGACACTGTCAGTCTGGCCCTGATCCCCCCCACAGACACTGACTGTCTGGCCCTGATCGCCCCCCCCCACAGACACTGTCAGTCTGGCCCTGATCCCCCCCTCCCACAGACACTGTCATTCTGGCCCTGATCCCTCCCCCCCACAGACAATGTCAGTCTGGCCCTGATCCCCCCCTCCCACAGACTTTGTCAGTCTGGCCCTGACCCCCCCTCCCACAGACAATGTCAGTCTGGCCCTGATCCCTCCCTCCCACAGACATTGTCAGTCTCGCCCTGATCCCCCCCTCCCACAGACTTTGTCAGTCTGGCCCTGACCCCCCCTCCCACAGACAATGTCAGTCTGGCCCTGATCCCTCCCTCCCACAGACATTGTCAGTCTGGCCCTGATCCACCCCTCCCACAGACATTGTCACTCAGGCTCTGACCCCCCCCCCCCCTCCCACAGACACTGTCAGTCTGGCCCTGATCCCCCCCACAGACACTGTCAGTTTAGCCCTGATTCCCCCCCACAGACACTGTCAGTCTGATCTTGATTCCCCCACCTCCCACAGACACTGTCAGTATGGCCCTGATCCCCCCCTCCACAGACACTGTCAGTCTGGCCTTGATCACCACCCCCCTTCCCACAGACACTGTCAGTCAGGCCCTGATCCCCCCCACAGACACTGTCAGTCTTGCCCTGATTCCCCCCCACAGACATTGTCAGTCTGGTCTTGATTCCCCCACCTCCCACAGACACTGTCAGTCTGGCCCTGATCCCCCCCACAGACATTGTCAGTCTGGCCTTGATTCCCCCACCTCCCACAGACACTCTCAGTCTGGCCCTGATCCCCCCCCTCCCACAGACACTGTCATTCTGGCCCTGATCCCTCCCCCCACAGACAATGTCAGTCTGGCCCTGATCCCCCCTTCCCACAGACTTTGTCAGTCTGGCCCTGACCCCCCCTCCCACAGACATTGTCAGTCTGGCCATGATCCACCCCTCCCACAGACATTGTCACTCAGGCTCTGACCCCCCCCCCCCTCCCACAGACACTGTCAGTCTGGCCATGATCCCCCCCAGACACTGTTTGTCTGGCCATGATCCCTCCCTCCCACAGACATTGTCAGTCTCGCCTTGATCCCCACCACCCTTCCCACAGACACTGTCAGTCTGGCCCTATCCCCCCCAGACACTGTCAGTCTGGCCCTGATCCCCCCCTCCCACAAACACTGTCAGTCTGGCCATGATCCCTCCCCCCCACAGACACTGTCAGTCTGGACCTGATCCCCCCCACAGACACTGTCAGTCTGGTCCTGATGCCCCCCACAGACACTGTCAGTCTGGCCTTGAACCCCCCCCCACAGACACTGTCAGTCTGGCCCATATCCCCCCCTTCACAGACACTGTCAGTCTGGCCATGATCCCCCCCACAGACATTGTCACTCAGGCTTTGATCCCCCCCCTCCCACAGACATTGTCAGTCTGGCCCTGATACCCCCCTCCCACAGACTTTGTCAGTCTGGCCCTGACCCCCCCTCCCACAGACAATGTCAGTCTGGCCCTGATCCCTCCCTCCCACAGACATTGTCAGTCTCGCCCTGATCCCCCCCTCCCACAGACTTTGTCAGTCTGGCCCTGACCCCCCCTCCCACAGACAATGTCAGTCTGGCCCTGATCCCTCCCTCCCACAGACATTGTCAGTCTGGCCCTGATCCACCCCTCCCACAGACATTGTCACTCAGGCTCTGACCCCCCCCCCCCTCCCACAGACACTGTCAGTCTGGCCCTGATCCCCCCCACAGACACTGTCAGTTTAGCCCTGATTCCCCCCCACAGACACTGTCAGTCTGATCTTGATTCCCCCACCTCCCACAGACACTGTCAGTATGGCCCTGATCCCCCCCTCCACAGACACTGTCAGTCTGGCCTTGATCACCACCCCCCTTCCCACAGACACTGTCAGTCAGGCCCTGATCCCCCCCACAGACACTGTCAGTCTTGCCCTGATTCCCCCCCACAGACATTGTCAGTCTGGTCTTGATTCCCCCACCTCCCACAGACACTGTCAGTCTGGCCCTGATCCCCCCCACAGACATTGTCAGTCTGGCCTTGATTCCCCCACCTCCCACAGACACTCTCAGTCTGGCCCTGATCCCCCCCCTCCCACAGACACTGTCATTCTGGCCCTGATCCCTCCCCCCACAGACAATGTCAGTCTGGCCCTGATCCCCCCTTCCCACAGACTTTGTCAGTCTGGCCCTGACCCCCCCTCCCACAGACATTGTCAGTCTGGCCATGATCCACCCCTCCCACAGACATTGTCACTCAGGCTCTGACCCCCCCCCCCCTCCCACAGACACTGTCAGTCTGGCCATGATCCCCCCCAGACACTGTTTGTCTGGCCATGATCCCTCCCTCCCACAGACATTGTCAGTCTCGCCTTGATCCCCACCACCCTTCCCACAGACACTGTCAGTCTGGCCCTATCCCCCCCAGACACTGTCAGTCTGGCCCTGATCCCCCCCTCCCACAAACACTGTCAGTCTGGCCATGATCCCTCCCCCCCACAGACACTGTCAGTCTGGACCTGATCCCCCCCACAGACACTGTCAGTCTGGTCCTGATGCCCCCCACAGACACTGTCAGTCTGGCCTTGAACCCCCCCCCACAGACACTGTCAGTCTGGCCCATATCCCCCCCTTCACAGACACTGTCAGTCTGGCCATGATCCCCCCCACAGACATTGTCAGTCTGGCTTTGATCCCCCCCCTCCCACAGACATTGTCAGTCTGGCCCTGATACCCCCTTCCCCCACAGACACTTGTCAGTCTGGCCCTGATCCCCACCCCCCTCCCACAGACACTGTCAGTCTGGCCCTCCCCCCCCGACCTGCGCGGCCCTGTCCCCCCCTCCCACAGACACTGTCAGTCTGGCCCTGATCCCCCCCCCCTCCCACAAACACTGTCAGTCTGGCCCTGATCCCCCCCCCCACAGACACTGTCAGTCTGGACCTGATCCCCCCCCCCACAGACACTGTCAGTCTGGTCCTGATGCCCCCCACAGACACTGTCAGTCTGGCCTTGAACCCCCCCCCACAGACACTGTCAGTCTGGCCCATATCCCCCCCTTCACAGACACTGTCAGTCTGGCCATGATCCCCCCCACAGACATTGTCACTCAGGCTTTGATCCCCCCCCTCCCACAGACATTGTCAGTCTGGCCCTGATACCCCCTTCCCCCACAGACACTTTCAGTCTGGCCCTGATCCCCACCCCCCTTCCCACAGACACTGTCAGTCTGGCCCTATCCCCCCCACAGACACTGTCAGTCTGGCCCTGATCCCCCCTCCCACAAACACTGTCAGTCTGGCCCTGATGCCCCCCACTGACACTGTCAGTCTGGCCTTGAACCCCCCCCCCCCCCCCCCCCCCCACAGACACTGTCAGTCTGGCCCTGATCCCCCCCACAGACACTGTCAGTCTGGCCCTAATCCCCCCCACAGACACTGTCAGTCTGGCCCTGATCCCCCCCACAGACACTGTCTGTCTGGCCCTGATCCCCCCCTCCCACAGACACTGTCAGTCTCGCCCTGATCCCCCCCTCCCACAGACTTTGTCAGTCTGGCCCTGACCCCCCCTCCCACAGACAATGTCAGTCTGGCCCTGATCCCTCCCTCCCACAGACATTGTCAGTCTGGCCCTGATCCACCCCTCCCACAGACATTGTCACTCAGGCTCTGATCCCCCCCCCCTCCCACAGACACTGTCAGTCTGGCCCTGATCCCCCCCACAGACACTGTCAGTCTGGCCATGATCCCTCCCTCCCACAGACATTGTCAGTCTCGCCCTGATCCCCCCACCCTCCCACAGACACTGTCAGTCTGGCCCTATCCCCCCCAGACACTGTCAGTCTGGCCCTGATCCCCCCCTCCCACAGACATTGTCAGTCTGGCCCTGATCCCCACCACCCTTCCCACAGACACTGTCAGTCTGGCCCTATCCCCCCCACAGACACTGTCAGTCTGGCCCTGATCCCCCCTCCCACAGACACTGTCAGTCTGGCCCTGATACCCCCCACAGACATTGTCAGTCTGGCCTTGATTCCCCCACCTCCCACAGACACTGTCAGTCTGGCCCTGATCCCCCCCTCCCACAGACACTGTCAGTCTGGCCCTGATACCCCCCACAGACACTGTCAGTCTGGCCCTGATCCCCCCCTCCCACAGACACTGTCAGTCTGGCCCTGATCCCCCCCTCCCACAGACACTGTCAGTCTGGCCCTGATCCCCCCTCCACAGACACTGTCAGTCTGGCCCTGATCCCCTTCCCTCCCACAGACACTGTCAGTCAGGCCCTGATCCCCCCCACAGACACTGTCAGTCTTGCCCTGAATCCCCCCCACAGACACTGTCAGTCTGGCCCTGATCCCACCCCCCCACAGACACTGTCAGTCTGGCCCTGATCCCCCCCCCCTCCCACAGACACTGTCAGTCTGGCCCTGATCCCCACCCCCCCCCTCCCACATACACTATCAGTCTGGCCCTCATCCCCCCCTTCCCACAGACACTGTCAGTCTGGCCCTGATCCCCCTCCCTCCCACAGACACTGTCAGTCTGGCCCTGATCCCCCCTCCCTCCCACAGACACTATCAGTCTGGCCCTGATCCCCCATCCCTCCCACAGACATTGTCAGTCAGGCCCTGATCCCCCCACACAGACACTGTCAGTCTGGCCCTGATTCCCCCCCACAGACACTGTCAGTTTGGCCCTGATCCCCACCCTCCCACAGACACTGTCAGTCTGGCCCTAACCCCCCCAACCCCACAGACACTGTCAGTCTGGCCCTGAACCCCCCCCCCACATACACTGTCAGTCTTGCCCTGATTCCCCCACCTCCCACAGACACTGTCAGTCTGGCCCTGATCCCCCCCACAGACATTGTCAGTCTGGCCTTGATTCCCCCACCTCCCACAGACACTCTCAGTCTGGCCCTGATCCCCCCCTCCCACAGACACTGTCATTCTGGCCCTGATCCCTCCCCCCCACAGACACTGTCAGTCTGGCCCTGATCCCCCCCTCCCACAGACTTTGTCAGTCTGGCCCTGACCCCCCCTCCCACAGACAATGTCAGTCTGGCCCTGATCCCTCCCTCCCACAGACATTGTCAGTCTGGCCATGATCCACCCCTCCCACAGACATTGTCACTCAGGCTCTGACCCCCCCCCCCCTCCCACAGACACTGTCAGTCTGGCCATGATACCCCCCCACAGACACTGTCAGTCTGGCCATGATCCCTCCCTCCCACAGACACTGTCAGTCTGGCCCTGATCCCCACCCCCTCCCACAGACACTGTCAGTCTGGCCCTATCCCCCCCAGACACTGTCAGTCTGGCCCTGATCCCCCCCTCCCACAAACACTGTCAGTCTGGCCATGATCCCTCCCCCCCCACAGACACTGTCAGTCTGGACCTGATCCCCCCCACAGACACTGTCAGTCTGGTCCTGATGCCCCCCACAGACACTGTCAGTCTGGCCTTGAACCCCCCCCCCCCACAGACACTGTCAGTCTGGCCCATATCCCCCCCTTCACAGACACTGTCAGTCTGGCCATGATCCCCCCCACAGACACTGTCAGTCTGGCTATGATCCCTCCCTCCCACAGACATTGTCAGTCTCGCCCTGATCCCCCCCTCCCACAGACATTGTCACTCAGGCTCTGATCCCCCCCCTCCCACAGACATTGTCAGTCTGGCCCTGATACCCCCTTCCCCCACAGACACTTTCAGTCTGGCCCTGATCCCCACCCCCCCTTCCCACAGACACTGTCAGTCTGGCCCTATCCCCCCCACAGACACTGTCAGTCTGGCCCTGATCCCCCCCTCCCACAAACACTGTCAGTCTGGCCCTGATGCCCCCCACAGACACTGTCAGTCTGGCCTTGAACCCCGCCTCCCACAGACACTGTCAGTCTGGCCCTGATCCACCCCTCCCACAGACATTGTCACTCAGGCTCTGACCCCCCCCCCTCCCACAGACACTGTCAGTCTGGCCCTGATCCCCCTCCCTCCCACAGACACTGTCAGTCAGGCCCTGATCCCCCCACACAGACACTGTCAGTCTGGCCCTGAATCCCCGCCACAGACACTGTCAGTCTGGCCCTGATCCCCACCCCCACAGACACTGTCAGTCTGGCCCTAATCCCCCCCCACCCCACAGACACTGTCAGTCTGGCCCTGATCCACCCCCCCCTCCCACAGACACTGTCAGTTTGGCCCTGATCCCCCCAAAAGACACTGTCAGTCTGGCCCTTATCCCCCCACACAGACACTGTCAGTCTTTCCCTGATCCCCCCCCCCCACCCCCCTTCCCACAGACACTGTCATTCTGGCCCTGATCCCTCCTCCCACAGACACTGTCAGTCTGGCCCTGATCCCCCCCTCCCACAGACATTGTCAGTCTGGCCCTGACCCCCCCCCCCCCTCCCACAGACACTATCAGTCTGGCCCTGATCCCTCCCTCCAACAGACATTGTCAGTCTGGCCCTGATCCACCCCTCCCACAGACATTGTCAGTCTGGCCCTGATCCCCCCCCACAGACACTGTCAGTCTGGCCCTGATCCCCACCCCCCTTCCCACAGACACTGTCAGTCTGGCCCTATCCCCCCCACAGACACTGTCAGTCTGGCCCTGATCCCCCCCTCCCACAGACATTGTCAGTCAGACCCTGATCCCCCCCTCCCACAGACACTGTCAGTCTGGCCCTGATCCCCCCCCTCCCACAAACACTGTCAGTCTGGCCTTGAACCCCCCCCACAGACACTGTCAGTCTGGCCCTAATCCCCCCCACAGACACTGTCAGTCTGGCCCTAATTCCCCCCCACAGACACTGTCTGTCTGGCCCTGATCCCCACCTCCCACAAAAACTGTCAGTCTGGCCCTGATCACCCCTTCCCACAGACACTATCAGTCTGGCCCATATCCCCCCCTCCACAGACACTGCCAGTCTGGCCCTGATCCCCACCCCCCTTCCCACAGACACTGTCAGTCTGGCCCTGAACCCCCCCACAGACACTGTCATTCTGGCCCTGATCCCCCCCCACAGACACTGTCAGTCTTGTCCTGATTCCCCCACCTCCCACAGACACTGTCAGTCTGGCCCTGATACCCCCCACAGACATTGTCAGTCTGGTCTTGATTCCCCCACCTCCCACAGACACTGTCAGTATGGCCCTGATCCCCCTCCACAGACACTGTCAGTCTGGCCTTGATCCCCACCCCCCTTCCCACAGACACTGTCAGTCTGGCCCTGATCCCCCCCTTGCCACAGACACTGTCAGTCTGGCCCTGATCCCACACCCCCACAGACACTGTCAGTCTGGCCCTGATCCACCCCCCCCTCCCACAGACACTGTCAGTCTGGCCCTGATCCCCCCAAAAGACACTGTCAGTCTGGCCCTTATCCCCCCACACAGACACTGTCAGTCTGGCCCTGATCCCCCCCCCCCCCTCCCACAGACACTGTCAGTCTGGCCCTGATCCACCCCCCCCTCCCACAGACACTGTCAGTTTGGACCTGATCCCCCCAAAAGACACTGTCAGTCTGGCCCTTATCCCCCCACACAGACACTGTCAGTCTTTCCCTGATCCCCCCCCCCCCCACCCCCCTTCCCACAGACACTGTCAGTCTGGCCCTGATCCCCCCCTCCCACAGACACTGTCATTCTGGCCCTGATCCCTCCTCCCACAGACACTGTCAGTCTGGCCCTGATCCCCCCCTCCCACAGACATTGTCAGTCTGGCCCTGACCCCCCCCCCCCCCTCCCACAGACACTATCAGTCTGGCCCTGATCCCTCCCTCCAACAGACATTGTCAGTCTGGCCCTGATCCACCCCTCCCACAGACATTGTCACTAAGGCTCTGACCCCCCCCTCCCACAGACACTGTCAGTCTGGCCATGATCCCCCCACAGACACTGTCAGTCTGGCCATGATCCCTCCCTCCCACAGACATTGTCAGTCTGGCCCTGATCCCCCCCCCCCACAGACACTGTCAGTCTGGCCCTGATCCCCACCCCCCTTCCCACAGACACTGTCAGTCTGGCCCTATCCCCCCCACAGACACTGTCAGTCTGGCCCTGATCCCCCCCTCCCACAGACATTGTCAGTCAGACCCTGATCCCCCCCTCCCACAGACACTGTCAGTCTGGCCCTGATCCCCCCCCTCCCACAAACATTGTCAGTCTGGCCTTGAATCCCCCCACAGACACTGTCAGTCTGGCCCTGATCCCCCCCACAGACACTGTCAGTCTGGCCCTAATCCCCCCCACAGACACTGTCAGTCTGGCCCTAATTCCCCCCCACAGACACTGTCTGTCTGGCCCTGATCCCCCCCTCCCACAAAAACTGTCAGTCTGGCCCTGATCACCCCTTCCCACAGACACTATCAGTCTGGCCCATATCCCCCCCTCCACAGACACTGCCAGTCTGGCCCTGATCCCCACCCCCCTTCCCACAGACACTGTCAGTCTGGCCCTGAACCCCCCCTCCCACTGACACTGTCAGTCTGGCCATGATCCCCCCCACAGACACTGTCAGTCTGGCCCTGATTCCCCCCCACAGACAGTGTCAGCCTGGCCCAGATTCCCCCCAACAGACACTGTCAGTCTGGTCTTGATTCCCCCACCTCCCACAGACACTGTCAGTATGGCCCTGATCCCCCTCCACAGACACTGTCAGTCTGGCCTTGATCACCACCCCCTTCCCACAGACACTGTCATTCTGGCCCTGATCCCCTTCCCTCCCACAGACACTGTCAGTCAGGCCCTGATCCCCCCCACAGACACTGTCAGTCTGGCCCTGATCCCACACCCCCACAGACCATGTCAGTCTGGCCCTGATCCACCCCCCCCCCTCCCACAGACACTGTCAGTCTTGCCCTGATTCCCCGCCACAGACACTGTCAGTCTGGCCCTGATCCCACACCCCCACAGACACTGTCAGTCTGGCCCTGATCCACCCCCCCCTCCCACAGACACTGTCAGTCTGGCCCTGATCCACCCCCCCCTCCCACAGACACTGTCAGTTTGGCCCTGATCCCCCCAAAAGACACTGTCAGTCTGGCCCTTATCCCCCCACACAGACACTGTCAGTCTTTCCCTGATCCCGCCCCCCCCACCCCCCTTCCCACAGACACTGTCCGTCTGGCCCTGATCCCCCCCTCCCACAGACACTGTCATTCTGGCCCTGATCCCTCCTCCCACAGACACTGTCAGTCTGGCCTGATCCCCCCACACAGACACTGTCAGTCTTTCCCTGATCCCCCCCCCCCCCCCCCCCCCCCTCCCACAGACACTGTCAGTCTGGCCCTTATCCCCCCCTCCCACAGACACTGTCAGTCTGGCCCTGATCCCACACCCCCACAGACCATGTCAGTCTGGCCCTGATCCACCCCCCCCCTCCCACAGACACTGTCAGTCTTGCCCTGATTCCCCGCCACAGACACTGTCAGTCTGGCCCTGATCCCACACCCCCACAGACACTGTCAGTCTGGCCCTGATCCACCCCCCCCCTCCCACAGACACTGTCAGTCTGGCCCTGATCCACCCCCCCCTCCCACAGACACTGTCAGTTTGGCCCTGATCCCCCCAAAAGACACTGTCAGTCTGGCCCTTATCCCCCCACACAGACACTGTCAGTCTTTCCCTGATCCCCCCCCCCCCCCACCCCCCTTCCCACAGACACTGTCAGTCTGGCCCTGATCCCCCCCTCCCACAGACACTGTCATTCTGGCCCTGATCCCTCCTCCCACAGACACTGTCAGTCTGGCCCTGATCCCCCCACACAGACACTGTCAGTCTTTCCCTGATCCCCCCCCCCCACCCCCCTTCCCACAGACACTGTCAGTCTGGCCCTGATCCCCCCCTCCCACAGACACTGTCATTCTGGCCCTGATCCCTCCTCCCACAGACACTGTCAGTCTGGCCCTGATCCCCCCCCTCCCACAGACATTGTCAGTCTGGCCCTGATCCCTCCCTCCAACAGACATTGTCAGTCTGGCCCTGATCCACCCCTCCCACAGACATTGTCACTCAGGCTCTGACCCCCCCCTCCCACAGACACTGTCAGTCTGGCCATGATCCCCCCACAGACAGTGTCAGTCTGGCCATGATCCCTCCCTCCCACAGACATTGTCAGTCTGGCCCTGATCCCCCCCCCCACAGACACTGTCAGTCTGGCCCTGATCCCCACCCCCCTTCCCACAGACACTGTCAGTCTGGCCCTATCCCCCCCACAGACACTGTCAGTCTGGCCCTGATCCCCCCCTCCCACAGACATTGTCAGTCAGACCCTGATCCCCCCCTCCCACAGACACTGTCAGTCTGGCCCTGATCCCCCCCCTCCCACAAACACTGTCAGTCTGGCCTTGAACCCCCCCACAGACACTGTCAGTCTGGCCCTGATCCCCCCCACAGACACTGTCAGTCTGGCCCTAATCCCCCCCACAGACACTGTCAGTCTGGCCCTAATTCCCCCCCACAGACACTGTCTGTCTGGCCCTGATCCCCCCCTCCCACAAAAACTGTCAGTCTGGCCCTGATCACCCCTTCCCACAGACACTATCAGTCTGGCCCATATCCCCCCCTCCACAGACACTGCCAGTCTGGCCCTGATCCCCACCCCCCTTCCCACAGACACTGTCAGTCTGGCCCTGAACCCCCCCTCCCACTGACACTGTCAGTCTGGCCATGATCCCCCCCACAGACACTGTCAGTCTCGCCCTGATTCCCCCCTACAGACAGTGTCAGCCTTACCCAGATTCCCCCCAACAGACACTGTCAGTTTTTCCCTGACCCCCCCCCCCCCCCCACAGACACTGTCAGTCTGGCCCTGATCCCCCCCCCCCCCCACAGACATTGTCAGTCTGGCCCTATCGCCCCCACAGACACTGTCAGTCTGGCCCTGATCCCCCCCTCCCACAAACACTGTCAGTCTGGCCATGATCCCCCTCCCCCCACAGACACTGTCAGTCTGGACCTTATCCCCCCCACAGACACTGTCAGTATGGCCCTGATCCCCCCCACAGACACTGTCAGTCTGGCCTTGATGCCCCCCCCCCCCCCCCACATACACTGTCAGTCTGGCCCTGATCCCCCCCACAGACACTGTCAGTCTGGCCCTAACCCCCCCACAGACACTGTCTGTCTGGCCCTGATCCCCCCCCTCCCACAAAAACTGTCAGTCTGGCCCTGATTCCCGCTTCCCACATACACTATCAGTCTGGCCCTGATCCCTCCCCTCCCACAGACATTGTCAGTCAGACCCTGATACCCCCCTCCCACAGACACTGTCAGTCTGGCCCTGATCCCCCACCCTCCCACAGACACTGTCAGTCTGGCCCTGATCCCCCCCCCCTTCCCACAGACACTGTCAGTCTGGCCCTGATCCCCCCCACAGACACTGTCAGTCTGGCCTTGAACCCCCCCCCCCCACAGACACTGTCAGTCTGGCCTTGAACCCCCCCCCCCCCCACAGACACTGTCAGTCTGGCCCTGATCCCCCCACAGACACTGTCAGTCTGGCCCTAATCCCCCCCCCCCCCCACAGACACTGTCTGTCTGGCCCTGATCCCCCCTTCCCACATACACTATCAGTCTGGCCCTGATCCCCCTCCCACAGACACTGTCAGTCTGGCCCTGATCCCTCCCCTCCCACAGACACTGTCAGTCTGGCCCTGATCCCCCCTTCCCACATACACTATCAGTCTGGCCCTGATCCCCCCTTCCCACATACACTATCAGTCTGGCCCTGATCCCCCTCCCACAGACACTGTCAGTCTGGCCCTGATCCCTCCCCTCCCACAGACACTGTCAGTCTGACCCTGATCACCCCCCACAGACACTGTCAGTCTGGCCCTCATCCCCCCCCTCCCACAGACATTGTCAGTCAGACCCTGACCCCCCCCCCCCCCCCACAGACACTGTCAGTCTGGCCCTGATCCCCACCCCCCTCCCACAGACACTGTCAGTCTGGCCCTGATCCCCCCCACAGACACTGTCAGTCAGACCCTGACCCCCCCACCCCCCTCCCACAGACACTGTCAGTCTGGCCCTGATCCCCCCCACCCCCCTTCCCACAGACACTGCCAGTCTGGCCCTAATCCTCCCCCCACAGACACTGTCAGTCTGGCCCTGATCCCCACCCCCCCTCCCACAGACACTGTCAGTCTGGCCCTGATCCCCCCCACCCCCCTTCCCACAGACACTGCCAGTCTGGCCCTAATCCTCCCCCCACAGACACTGTCAGTCTGGCACTGATCCCCCCCCTCCCACAGACACTGTCAGTCTGGCCCTGATCCCCCCCCCTCCCACAGACACTGTCAGTCTAGCTCTGATCCCTCCCCCCCTCCCACAGACACTGTCAGTCTAGCTCTGATCCCTCCCCCCCTCCCACAGACACTGTCAGTCTGGCCCTGATCCCCCCCCCCCACTCCCACAGACACTGTCAGTCTGGCCATGGGAGCCTATGGAGAGGACCACAAGAAGTTTTCAATCAGCAGTGGAATTTAGGTCAGATGACTGAATTGTGATCCTAACTGCCATGCTCATCTTGTCCCTTTTCATCTTGGTTATTTATAGGTGTTGCGTTGTCAGGATTATGTTGCTCATGATAGCATATGTGATGTGTAATGTTTAAGATGTTGACCTGTGACCTTCAGAGAGGAAGTAATTTCCTGTGTGTGTGTGTGTGTGTGTGTGTGTGTGTGTGTGTGTGTGTGTGTGTGTGTGTGTGTGTGTGTGTGTGTGTGTGTGTGTGTGTGTGTGTGTGTGTGTGTGTGTGTGTGTTTATATGCATTGCATACAGTATATGTGCATGTACCAATTAGGAGGAAATGGAGACCTTGATTGAGAAACATGGTCCTGAACACTTTCCATTTTCACCCAAATCACACAGGCGTGGAGAAAGCAGTGTCAGGGGCTAGAGAGGGAGGTAGAGAGGGAGGTAGAGAGGGAGGTGAGGCAGGGAGGAGGAGGAGTGAAAGATGTGCTCAGTGTGCCCCTCCTGGTCTGCGTTAAAGCTTAAAGAGGAGCGTTGGGTATGTGATGACATCATTGCCAGTTTTCATGTTCTTGTGGGATCCGTGAGGGATTCATCCCCCTTCCACCCAGAGGAGCCTGGCTCCAATTACTCACCGAGAGTGGCCTGTCTGGGTCGGCCCGGGTGGATCCCAGCAGCTTCAACCACAAAACCAACCACAGCTTACGCTTTGTTAACTTGTGAGGCAGACACCCTTCTCCTAATCATCCGAAAACGTGACTAAAACGTTCCTCTGTTTTCTCTAATGGCAGCATTAGTGCCTTGAAGGAGAGATAAGTCTGTTTATTATGCGGCGTAGTCTTTGTGTTCAATGTCCGCTGTTGTCGGTGTCGTGACTGAAATGTGACTGAGGGCTTATAGCTACTGAAGTGATTGCAGGAAGAGATCTTATCTTTGCTCTGTGAAGGTGAATTTATTGCACCACAGAACTCCTTCCCTCCTCCCACTACCCACCTCCCGCCTTCCACCTCCCACTACCAACTACCCACCTCGTCCCACTACCCTGCTCCCACTACCCACCTCCTCCCACTACCCACCTCCCGCCTTCCACCTCCCACTACCAACTACCCACCTCGTCCCACTACCCATCTCCCACTACCCACCTCCCGCCTTCCACCTCCCACTACCAACTACCCACCTCGTCCCACTACCCTGCTCCCACTACCCACCTCCTCCCACTACCCACCTCCCGCCTTCCACCTCCCACTACCAACTACCCACCTCGTCCCACTACCCACCTCCCACTACCCACCTCCTCCCACTACCTACCTCCCGCCTTCCACCTCCCACTATCAACTACCCACCTCGTCCCACTACCCATCTCCCACTACCCACCTCCTCCCACTACCTACCTCCCGCCTTCCACCTCCCACTACCAACTACCCACCTCGTCCCACTACCCTGCTCCCACTACCCACCTCCTCCCACTACCCACCTCCCGCCTTCCACCTCCCACTACCCACTACCCACCTCGTCCCACTACCCACCTCCCACTACCCACCTCCCACTACCCACCTCCTCCCATTACCTACCTCCCACTACCCACCTCCTCCCACTACCTACCTCCCACTACCCACCTCGTCCCACTACCCACCTCCCACTACCCACCTCCTCCCACTACCCACCTCCTGCCTTCCACCTCCCACTACCCACCTCCCACTACCCACCTCCTCCCATTACCTACCTCCCACTACCCACCTCGTCCCACTACCCACCTCCCACTACCCACTACCCACCTCCCGCCTTCCACATCCCACTACCCACCTCCCACTACCCACCTCCCACTACCCACCTCCTGCCTTCCACCTCCCACTACCCACCTCCCACTACCCACCTCCCACTACCCACCTCCTGCCTTCCACCTCCCACTACCCACTACCCACCTCCCGCCTTCCATCTCCCACTACCCACCTCCCACTACCCACCACCTCCCACTACCCACCTCCTGCCTTCCACCTCCCACTACCCACCTCCCACTACCCACCTCCCACTACCCACCTCCCGCCTTCCACCTCCCACTACCCACCTCCCACTACCCACCTCCCACTACCCACCTCCTGCCTTCCACCTCCCACTACCCACCTCCCACTACCTACCTCCCACTACCCTCCTCCTGCCTTCCACCTCCCACTACCCTCCTCCTGCCTTCCACCTCCCACTACCCACCTCCCACTACCCTTCTCCCGCCTTTCACCTCCCACTACCCACCTCCCACTACCCACCACCTCCCACTACCTACCTCCCGCCTTCCACCTCCCACTACCCACCTCCCACTACCCACCTCCCGCCTATCACCTCCCACTACCCACCTCCCACTACCCACAACCTCCCACTACCCACCTCCCGCCTTCCACCTCCCACTACCCACCTCCCACTCAAACAAGAGACTGACTTCTATTAAACGGCAGACTACCCTATTGCTCCTACAAAAGACATCACTGGGCCCAGTCCAATGTGTTTTTAATTCATCCCTATGTTATTTAAAGGAGTGTTTAAGGGTCTATATGGGTGGCTTAAAGGAGGGCTGTGTTTTTACTGACCATCCGTCTTCCCCAGAACCAACTCACAACATGCTTTTTTCTCGCTCCTCTCTCCCATTACAAGGTAGTGTATGAGTTTCCATTTGCCTACAGTAAATAGACTGTCAGGGGTGTCGGTGGTATATAAATGGTATATAAATATATCAGGCGGTGCCTCTCTAAAAGGCAGCGGCCTGGCGAGGAGGAGACTTTAAAGCAGGAGGCTGGAGGATTGATTTATCTCCTGCGCTGTAATGACAGCAGATGTGGACCTGTTATCCTGATGAGCAGTGAACTTGATGAGTTGATAACGTGGGCCGAAGCCCAGTCTGCTTTTAATTACTTACCAGGAATGTATTGGTGCAGGGTGTTGATTTGGAGGTGGGGGTGGAGGCCCCCCACACACACACACACAGACACACTCCCTTTCTGTAGAGCTGGACAGGTGACCTTGCCTCTCTCTCTTTTGTCTCTCCTTGACAGAGGCAGGTCTCTCCTCTCTGGTTTTAAATGGCTCCAGTCAGATCAGAGTGGAGCTGAGAAGAACTGTCCCAGCTAGCAATGAGGAATCGGCCCAGAAGCGGCCCTCTTCCTGGGGGCCAGAACTGATTGAATCGGCACCGGAATTGGGTGTCGGACTCTGCCCTGAATCAAAATGAATGACTGCCAAGAATCGGCCCAAGTACATCGGGCCGTTTCCCTCTACCGGAATTCTCCCAGAAGCGGCCCATTGCAAATTAAAATAAATGTATACAGAATTACCCGATTTAATAATTTCAAATATTACTATTATACATTTTATACATACAAATTATACCCATCCACAAAAACCATTTTGTGTCGGAGGAAACACCATACACCTGGTGACCATGTCAGCGTGCATGCGCCTATCCCGCCACAGGAGTCGCTACAGCGTGATGGGACAAGGACATCCTGGCCAGCCAAACACTCCCCTAACTTGGACGATGCTGGGCTAATTGTGCGTCCCCTCATGTGTCTCCCGGTCGCGGCCGGCACAGGTCTCGTACCAGCATCTGTAGCAATGCAGTGTCTTAGACCGCTGAGCCACTCGGGAGGCTCCATCCAAAAAGTTTTTTAATCTTATCAATTGCCTTTCACAAAGTATCAAAATACTAAAATACTACACAGAAAAGAATTTCATTTACATTTTAATTGTATTTTTTGATCACAGAAACAATGAGAAAATATGGAAAAATAAATAATGAAATGTTAATTATATAAAGAAGCCCATGTAATCATCTGCCAGAGAGTTGCCCCAATCGGCCCGAGCCCCAAGTAATACATTTGGGCCAGATAATTCACACCGAAATCGTCCAGAGCTCAATCCCTGCATCCTAGCCATAAGTAATACTGCCGAAGGCGGCCCAGACCCGGGACACATGACGTCGGCTGAGTCTGACTCTCAGCCGAGTGCCCCGACTCTCAGACGGAATCGGCCCAGATCCACTGTGCTAGCTGGCGTGTGTCTTCCTGGTTTAGACTCTGCTGCATTCTGCTTCCTGGTTTAGACTATGCTGCATTCAGCTTCCTGGTTTAGACTCTGCTTCATTCTGCTTCCTGGTTTAGACTATGCTGCATTCAGATTCCTGGTTTAGACTCTGCTTCATTCTGCTTCCTGGTTTAGACTCTGCTGCATTCAGCTTCCTTGGTTTAGACTCTGCTGCATTCTGCTTCCTGGTTTATTTAGAATGAGTCTGACTGCTGCATTCCGCTTCCTGGTTTAGTCAGGAGTCTGACTCTGCTGCATGTCTCCATGCTTCTGTAACTGTTCTGTACCGTTCACAAACTGATTAGGATCTCTGTATAAAATGTTCCATGTACGGTATAATGACTGAAAGCCCCCAGCCTCCCCACTGCCTCCCGGCCACCTCCCAGGGAAGGGAATGAGAAAGCTTGCTGGAAGTTCATCCGGACTCCTTGTTGTGTGTTCCATGTTTGTTTCTATACCGCTGTGTGATTCCCGGCAGGATGAAGGCAGGTCTTTTTAATGGCAGGAGAAACAGGGCCTCAGCTTGATTGAAACCATGCAGGAGAAATGTTAGTAATGCTGTAAATTGGAACCCAACTACGAGGCAGGTTATTTAGATGTTTATTTGCAGTTGTGACGTCCATGTCTTAATAGGCCCGAAGAAGATGGATGATTGGATGGGGCTGCAGCCAATCCGATAAAGGGAATCACACAAGGGAATCACACCATACATGGTGTTTAGGACTTTAAGTCTGTGTATACTCTTTAACCCCCCCACACACACACACAGACACACACACACACACACACACACACACACACACACACACACACACACACACAAGTTTTACACATGATACTCTTCCCTTCCACCTCAATGTTGAACATTAAATGGGTTAATGAATGTGTTAATTTGTGAAATAGCTTCACGCTATCACACAGTTCCACAGCTGCCCCTGGTCTGCAGTCTAAACAGCAGCTTCATCCCTCCTGCCCATCGGAGGGGGGCACCGTGGCAGACTGAACAGAACTAGGCTTCTCTTCTCTTAGTGAAGACACAATGTAACCTGATCATCTACGCTCTTTTATCTCACTGAAAGCCTTTCTGAGGAGAGAGGGCTTGGAGAGGTCAGTGTGTGTGTGTGTGTGTGTGTGTGTGTGTGTGTGTGTGTGTGTGTGTGTGTGTGTGTGTGTGTGTGTGTGTGTGTGTGTGTGTGTACTGGGTGGGTGAGGTTGGGGAGGACGGCACCCTCTTATGAAAACAATGGGGCCCCATGAGGCTTCATTACAGGGTAATGTCTCACCAAATTGTTCCAGGTAGTTAAAATGAAATGAAGTGAATTAGTGAAACAGGAGGGAGAGCATGCAGAACGCTTTATTGCTTTCCTTCGAAGGCATGATTATAATAATCTCCTTCAGCGTCGAGTCTGCGTTAGATAACATATCAAATAGGAGGTGTGTGTGTGTGTATATGTGTGTGTTCGTCTACGTGTGTGTGAGGTCAAGGGTCACGGTGTTGAGTGTATTCCTGTCTCTCTCTGTCACTACATATCCAAGGTTGTTTGGTGCCTCGATGTCCCCTGTGTGTTTGTGTAAGAAGCCATGTACATGTGTTCCATAGTCTGTTGTGTGGTGGTGTTCATATGTAATGTGTCTCCAAGAAAGAAGAAGAAATCCGTGATGGAACAAACCACCAGTGGTGGAAAAAAGTACTACTCGTCATACTTGAGTAAAAGTAAAGATACAGAGAGTAATAGAAAATGACTCAAAGTAAAAGTAAAAGTCAACCAGTTAAATACTACTTGAGAAAACTCTAAAGGTATCTGTTTTTTTTAAATGTACTTAAGTACAGTGGTGGAAAAAGTACTCAATTGTCATACTTAAGTAAAAGTAAAAAGTAAATGCTATATACCAAATTCCTTATACGCAAACCAGATGGCACAATTGTCTTGTTTTTATTTATTTACGGACAGAAAGGGGCACACTCCAACTCTCAGACATCACTCACAAATGCAGTATTTGTGTTTAGTGAGTCCACCAGATCAGAGGCAGGATGGATGACAATGCGTTATTATTGATAGGTGTGTGAATTGGACCATAATTCTGTCCTGCCTGAGCATTGGAAATGTAACGAGTACTTATTGGTGTCAGGGAAAATGTATGGGTGTAAAATGTACATAGTTTCTTTAGGAACGTAGTGAAGAAAAAAGTCAAAGTTGTCAAAAATATATATAGTAAAGAACAGATCCCCCCCCCAAAATCTACTAAAGTAGTACTTTAAAGTGATTTTACTTAAGTACTTTACACAACTGCAAACTATAGAATTTTGTTAGATTCAGCTACATTTTTTAAAACCATGTGGCACATAGCCACAGTTATTTATCATTCTTAAAAAAGAATAGTAATTGATGGTGGCATTGTGGTGGAAGTGTCTCTGGACACCACGTGAAGACCAGAGAGTTGCAGGTTCATATACGGCTTCCCGTACGTTGACTTTATCAGCCTAGTCTTCTGTAGGGGAAGACAGTGAAACTAGATGGTATGAGAAGAAGATCTCTTCTTTTCCTTGATAACAGCTGAGGCTTATGACAGATGTCCTGTGACACTCTTCCTGCTGCAGCAGAGCAGGGGCTTGTGGGTAATGGCAAGGGCAGGTTTTTTTAATGTTTTCTTGAAAGATCACTCCGGCTGCTCTGGCTTTTCACCGGACTATAAATCAGACCCTTCCATGAAGGGCTGTCCTGTCCTGTCCCGCCTGTGCTTTATGTCATCCTGGGGCAAGAGAGACCAAAGAACCCGTCAATAAAGCTCATCCCCAATCACAGACAGCCCATGTCAGGGGCTGGACAACCAGGGGCCCAGGGTAGCGTGATCCACTATCTCAAGAATTTGTATTTATGGAATATAGTGTGTGTGTGTGTGTCAAATTACATGCTTGGTAAACAACAGGTGTAGACTAACAGTGAAGTGCTTACTTACGGGTCCTTTCAACAATGCAGAGTTAAAGCAAACAATTCTAAATAGAAATATTGACAAGAGGAATCAATACACAGTGAATAACGAATTAGAGTGACAAGTAAAAAAAATTACCATGGCTATATACAGGGAGTACCAGTACAGAGTCGATGTGCAGGGGTACGAGGTAATACCATGGCTATATACAGGGAGTACCAGTACAGAGTCGACGTGCAGGGGTACCAGGTAATAACATGGCTATATACAGGGAGTACCAGTACAGAGTCGATGTGCAGGGGTACGAGGTAATAACATGGCTATATACAGGGAGTACCAGTACAGAGTCGATGTGCAGGGGTACGAGGTAATACCATGGCTATATACAGGGAGTACCAGTACAGAGTCGATGTGCAGGGGTACGAGGTAATACCATGGCTATATACAGGGAGTACCAGTACAGAGTCGATGTGCAGGGGTACGAGGTAATACCATGGCTATATACAGGGAGTACCAGTACAGAGTCGATGTGCAGGGGTACGAGGTAATACCATGGCTATATACAGGGAGTACCAGTACAGAGTCGATGTGCAGGGGTACGAGGTAATACCATGGCTATATACAGGGAGTACCAGTACAGAGTCGATGTGCAGGGGTACGAGGTAATAACATGGCTATATACAGGGAGTACCAGTACAGAGTCGATGTGCAGGGGTACGAGGTAATAACATGGCTATATACAGGGAGTACCAGTACAGAGTCGATGTGCAGGGGTACGAGGTAATAACATGGCTATATACAGGGAGTACCAGTACAGAGTCGATGTGCAGGGGTACGAGGTAATAACATGGCTATATACAGGGAGTACCAGTACAGAGTCGATGTGCAGGGGTACGAGGTAATACCATGGCTATATACAGGGAGTACCAGTACAGAGTCGATGTGCAGGGGTACGAGGTAATACCATGGCTATATACAGGGAGTACCAGTACAGAGTCGATGTGCAGGGGTACGAGGTAATAACATGGCTATATACAGGGAGTACCAGTACAGAGTCGATGTGCAGGGGTACGAGGTAATAACATGGCTATATACAGGGAGTACCAGTACAGAGTCGATGTGCAGGGGTACGAGGTAATACCATGGCTATATACAGGGAGTACCAGTACAGAGTCGATGTGCAGGGGTACGAGGTAATAACATGGCTATATACAGGGAGTACCAGTACAGAGTCGATGTGCAGGGGTACGAGGTAATAACATGGCTATATACAGGGAGTACCAGTACAGAGTCGACGTGCAGGGGTACGAGGTAATAACATGGCTATATACAGGGAGTACCAGTACAGAGTCGACGTGCAGGGGTACGAGGTAATAACATGGCTATATACAGGGAGTACCAGTACAGAGTCGACGTGCAGGGGTACGAGGTAATAACATGGCTATATACAGGGAGTACCAGTACAGAGTCGACGTGCAGGGGTACGAGGTAATAACATGGCTATATACAGGGAGTACCAGTACAGAGTCGACGTGCAGGGGTACGCGGTAATAACATGGCTATATACAGGGAGTACCAGTACAGAGTCGACGTGCAGGGGTACGAGGTAATAACATGGCTATATACAGGGAGTACCAGTACAGAGTCGACGTGCAGGGGTACGAGGTAATAACATGGCTATATACAGGGAGTACCAGTACAGAGTCGACGTGCAGGGGTACCAGGTAATAACATGGCTATATACAGGGAGTACCAGTACAGAGTCGACGTGCAGGGGTACGAGGTAATACCATGGCTATATACAGGGAGTACCAGTACAGAGTCGATGTGCAGGGGTACGAGGTAATACCATGGCTATATACAGGGAGTACCAGTACAGAGTCGACGTGCAGGGGTACGAGGTAATAACATGGCTATATACAGGGAGTACCAGTACAGAGTCGACGTGCAGGTGTACGAGGTAATAACATGGCTATATACAGGGAGTACCAGTACAGAGTCGACGTGCAGGGGTACGAGGTAATAACATGGCTATATACAGGGAGTACCAGTACAGAGTCGACGTGCAGGGGTACGAGGTAATACCATGGCTATATACAGGGAGTACCAGTACAGAGTCGACGTGCAGGGGTACGAGGTAATAACATGGCTATATACAGGGAGTACCAGTACAGAGTCGACGTGCAGGGGTACGAGGTAATAACATGGCTATATACAGGGAGTACCAGTACAGAGTCGACGTGCAGGGGTACGAGGTAATAACATGGCTATATACAGGGAGTACCAGTACAGAGTCGACGTGCAGGGGTACGAGGTAATAACATGGCTATATACAGGGAGTACCAGTACAGAGTCGACGTGCAGGGGTACGAGGTAATAACATGGCTATATACAGGGAGTACCAGTACAGAGTCGACGTGCAGGGGTACGAGGTAATAACATGGCTATATACAGGGAGTACCAGTACAGAGTCGACGTGCAGGGGTACGAGGTAATAACATGGCTATATACAGGGAGTACCAGTACAGAGTCGACGTGCAGGGGTACGAGGTAATAACATGGCTATATACAGGGAGTACCAGTACAGAGTCGATGTGCAGGGGTACGAGGTAATAACATGGCTATATACAGGGAGTACCAGTATAGAGTCGATGTGCAGGGGTACGAGGTAATTGAGGTAATACTGTATGTATTGTACATAGAACTAGAAATAAAGTGACAGATAATAAACAGTAGCAGCAGCGTATGTGATGAGTCAAAAGAGTTAGTGCAAAAAGGGTCAATGCAGATAGTCCGGGTAGCTATTTAAGACAGGAGTCTTTCACAATTTTTTGGGCCTTCCTCTGACACCGCCTGGTATAGAGGTCATGGATGGCAGGGAGCTTGGAAACAGTGATGTGCTGGGCCGTACTCACCACCTCTGTAAACGCCTTGTGGTCGGGTGCCATGCAGTTTCCGTACCAAGCAGTGATGCTGTCGCTGGTGCAGCTGTGTGTGTATATGTGGGAAAGTGTGTGTGTGTGTTGTGTTGTTCAGGCAGGGGGCTGCTCTCCACTGTAGACAGTTAGGACTCTTCTCTTCATTACTTGAGAACTGCTGAGACGGCACCATAGACATCATTTTCCCACCGCTCTCTTTCAATGGCTGTTAATGAGTGAGTTGATGTAGTTGAACATTTAGTTAATAAATATTTCAGACTTTAACCTCTCTGTTTTCTCTTCCTCTGGCCCCTCCTTCCTTCCTCAAGCTGTCGTGCATTTTTCTTGGTGTGCTGAGAAATTGCAATTAGTTTTAGATTTACGCTACGATGACAGACAGTGGTATATAAATAGAGGTTAAACACACAATTTACATATTAATTTCATGATTCATTTAATCAATGATTTATGTGGATATTTAATCCCTTCAAGACAGCAGTGTTTCTCCTCTCCTCTCCTCTCCTCTCCTCTCCTCTCCTCTCCTCTCCTCTCCTCTCCTCTCCTGTCCTGTCCTGTCCTGTCCTGTCCTGTCCTCTCCTCTTCACCAAGCATGACAGAATAGAGTGGTTTGCTCAAGCTCTCTCCACCTCTCTCTCTCTTTATCTCTCATGCGCTCACTTACCCTCTATCTCTCTTCCTCTGTCTTTCTCTCCCTCTGTTGTTCAGTGACTTGGAGAGGAATGTGAGTTGAATGGCTCCAAACGGCAGTCTTAATTGGTTTAATTTGTCAGCATATGCACCGGTCCTGACACTCGCTTATGGAACGCCATTCCACCAGCACTCTGTGATCCCTCCACTCCCCTCCGGTGTCTCTCCCTTTCTCCCACTCTTCAACCATGCTCCCTTGTTGACGATCTCCAAGTCACAAGACGAGAGACGTTAATAATGAAGTAATCATCACAATCGTTAAATTGATAATATTAAGGATTGTGTATTCATACCAGTCAGAGAACTGGAATCCAGCCATGATTGGGATGCATTTTGAATCCTCAATTTGTTCCTATCGGTGGCCTGAAGGAATTCAAGTATTACAGATGGAACGCATGATTCCATTTTTTTTTTGCGTTAGCATGATGTTGTCAATTATTGATTTTCATGAGAAGAGGGTAAAATCTTCTTAGAATGATTTTCTGATTAGTAAGCTGAGGCGCTGTCGCCGCTCCTAACACCAGGTTGGTCTTGATCTGTTCTGAGGGTGGGGTGGGAGATTTCAGAGCTTTCAATCCAGTGCACTCTATTTTCCTCTCTGAACTTTGTACCGGGCCAGACCGAGGCCTCTGGATGTTTTTCTTCTCTGATCCCCCACTCAGTCAGATCAATTAGGAGTCAATTTGGATGCTGGTGTTCAGAGGAGAGGAAAGCCAGCTCTGCCTGGCCTAGCAGACAGGATCTTTATAGACTAATGAGTGCAAACACAACGCCCAGATTCCCTTCTCTCCACGCACCTCTGACATTAAACTTTATACTTAATATTTTGTAGATGTCACACTGTGTTTTATATATCATGACAACAACTGAAAATGTGCAGCTGTGAAAGAAAATTGGTAATTGAGTATTTTATCAGACACTTCCGCCAAACAGACTTTTGCAAGTCGTAAATGAAGATTAAAGCTCTTGTTGGCAGAGAAGGAAGAAATTGGACATCAATATGTCACAGCTCTGGAAACAGAATTATCAATATGTCACAGCTCTGGAGGGAGGGAGAGGGGGAGAGAGGGAGAGAGGGAGAGAGAGGGAGAGAGAGAGGGAGAGAGGGAGAGAGAGGGAGAGAGGGAGAGAGAGGGAGAGAGAGAGGGAGAGAGAGAGGGAGAGAGAGAGAGAGAGAGGGGGAGAGAGGGAGAGAGGGAGAGAGAGGGAGAGAGAGGGGGAGAGGGAGAGAGAGGGAGAGAGAGGGAGAGAGAGAGAGGGAGAGAGAGGGAGAGAGAGGGAGAACCAGAACCACTCTATTCTGTTATGCTTGGTGTAGAGCAGAGGAGTTAGTAGCTACCCCTCTGTGCCCAGGTTTATTTCTGCTCGGCAATGAAAAGTCAACTCCTGAGGTGCTGACCTGTTGCACCCTCTACAACCACTGTGATTGTTATTATTATCTGACCATGCTGGTCATCTATGAACGTTTCAACATCTTGGCCATGTTCTGTTATAATCTCAACCCGGCACAGCCAGAAGAGGACTGGCCACCCCTCATTGCCTGGTTCCTCTCTAGGTTTCTTCCTAGGTTTTGGCTTTTCCAGGGAGTTTTTCCTAGCCACCGTGCTTCTACATCTGCATTGCTTGCTGTTTAGGGTTTTAGGCTGGGTTTCTGTACCGCACTTGAAAAAAAAAATATATATATTTAATATATATATTTTTATTTATTTATTTCAACTTTATTTAACTAGGCAAGTCAGTTAAGAACAAATTCTTATTTACAATGTCGGCCTAGGAACAGTGGGTTAACTGCCTTGTTCAGGAGCAGAACGACAGATTTTTACCTTGTCAGCTCTGGGATTCGTCTAGCAACCTTTCGGTTACTGGCCCAACGCTCTAACCACTAGGCTACCTGCTGCCCCGTCGGCATCGATGTAAAAAGGGGCTTTCTAAATAAATGTGATTGATTGATGGTCGTCACAGGTCTGAGGATAACTGATAATGACCATCCAGAGACATTTCTCTACTATTCCTCATTGCTGTGTTTCTAACAGGACTGAGACAGCCTCACAAAACAGTTACAGTAAACATGCCCAGCAGGGAATTAGCCAAGGGACAATGGCTCTCTGGTGGGACTGGCCACTGTGGCTCCGTGACGTGAGCCAGGTGCCAATAAGATGCCAGGCTATTGGTGGATACTCTGGGGCAGGCAGTATCCTCGCCATCCACAGAGGCCCGTATATACAGCAGCAGCAGCCCCTGTGTTGTAGTGAAGCTCTTCCCCTATTCTCAAAAACACAACCACAGGCTCATTTCCTTTACGAGCCGCTGGTAGCCTTTTACACGCACCGTAATATCATGGACCCCTGTGTGAGGAATCACCAGAGAAGCTGAATGTGTTTGGAATCTTTGTGTTCTTTTTCAAGCTGTGTCCTAGTTTATTCCGGTGTCGTCAGTGGCATTTGTGTACAGTAAAAACAACCTTGAACAATAGTGAGAGATGTTGTGTCTGAATGTTTGTGTTCGTTCCTGTGGTGTCTCTACGGAGGGTGTGTGTGTGTCAGGGTTTATCTGATCTTATGGGATCTACACTGCCAGATGATGTGAGTGGCATAGTCTGCACGGTGGCTGAACATCCACCATCCCCCACAAACCTCACCAGACACCAGCCCCGAAGACAAGTACACACACGCACGCACGCACCCACGCACGCACGCACGCACTCACGCACTCACACACTCACTCACTCACTCACTCACTCTCTGTCTATCTCTTTCTTTCCTCTCAGGTGTTTATATAACTCTGAAGTCTAAACAAACATGAGCCAATCTTCCTGTTGAAATACTGTGGATGTGAATCTCCTGTGAGATCTCTAGCCACCTCTTGTCTCGTTCCATTGTTCACATTGTCCCGAGCTATCTGCAATCTGACGCTGAAGGACAACCGTGCCATGAAACATTGTAGGTTTGACAGATTTGTATAATGTTGCATGTGAATTAAAATACCCTCTTTCTGAGCTGCAGCAGGAATTTAAATGGACCAGTGAAGAAGGGGGTCAGGGTTAGTGTATACGCAAGGTCACGTTAAAAACACACGGTTTGGAAGGGGCCATAAAGCATATGGCTGTCCTCCATACTGCCTGATTTAACACCTGCTCCCAGACCTGCCCTGTCAGGACCTGCCCTCCATACTGCCTGATTTAACACCTGATCCCAGACCTGCCCTGTCTGGACCTGCCCTCCATACTGCCTGATTTAACACCTGCTCCCAGACCTGCCCTGTCAGGACCTGCCCTCCATATTGCCTGATTTAACACCTGCTCCCAGACCTGCCCTGTCAGGACCTGCATTTTTTACTGCCCCCCTGCTCACACTCCTTTAACAGATATAAAATTCACCCTTTAAAAACTCTGCAGTAACTCTATCTCTCTCTCTCCCTCTCTCTCTTTTCTCTCACTCGCTCTCTCACTCTCCCCCTCTCTCTCGCTCTCCCTCTCTTTTCTCTCGCTCTCCTTTCTCTCTCTCTCGCTCTCTCTCGCTCTGAGGGACCATGAGAGTCTGAGTGTCACGTTGGTATGAAACGACCGTGAAGCTTACAGGGCAAAGTGCCACAAACAAAGTTAACTACCCACAAGGACAGGTGGGAAACATGGCTGCCTAAGTATGGTTCCCAATCAGAGACAACCATAGACAGCTGTCCCTGATTGAGAACCCTACCCGGCTAAAACAAAGAAATACAAAACATAGAAAATAGAACATAGAATGCCCACCGAAATCACACCCTGACCAAACCTAAATAGAGACATAAAAAGGCTCTCTCAGGTCAGGGCGTGACAGTACCCCCCCCAAAGGTGCGGACTCCGGCCGCAAAACCAGAACCTATAGGGGAGGGTCTGGGTGGGCATTTCTCCGCGGTGGCGGCTCTGGAGCGGGACGCAGACCCCGCTCCACCACTGGCTCACCCCACTTTGGTGGCGCCTCTAGAGCGGGGTCCCTCGCCACGGGCCCCGGACTGGAGGGCGACTCTGCCAGCGCCGGACTGGCGGGCGACTCTGGCTCAGGACGCACCAGGCTGGGGAGACATGCAGGAGGTCTGTCTCTGGGACCCAGGCACAGGACTCACCAGGCTGGGGAGACTTGCAGGAGACCTGGCTCTAGGAGCAGGCACAGGACTCACCTGGCTGGGGAGACTTGCAGGAGACCTGGCTCTAGGAGCAGGCACAGGACTCACCTGGCTGGAGAGACATGCAGGAGGCCTGGCTCTGGGAGCAGGCACAGGACTCACCAGGCTGGGGAGACTTGCAGGAGTCTCCCCAGCCTTATCTAGCCTTGCAAATAAGAAAGATCTCTTCTCACCTGGTGGTGGATAATGGAGTCATTCTGGAGGTGTGGGTACATGTCACCTGTAATGGCCTCTTCCTCCTCCCTTTCCCTGGAATGGAGAGCCCTGGAGGGAACGTAGTGCAGGGTACAGGCTGAGGCATAGATGGACTGGCCTAGATGGCCTGGAGGGAACGTAGTGCAGGGTACAGGCTGAGGCATAGATGGACTGGCCTAGGTGGCCTGGATGGGATGTATGGTGGTGTACTGGCTGAAGGATAGATGGACTGGCCTACGTGGCCTGGAGGGAACGTAGTGCAGGGTACAGGCTGAGGCATAGATGGACTGGCCTAGGTGGCCTGGATGGGATGTATGGTGGTGTACTGGCTGAGGGATAGATGGACTGGCCTAGATGGCCTGGAGGGGATGTAGTGCAGGGTACAGGCTGAGGCATAGATGGACTGGCCTAGGTGGCCTGGATGGGATGTATGGTGGTGTACTGGCTGAGGCATAGATGGACTGGCCTAGGTGGCCTGGAGGGAACGTAGTGCAGGGTACAGGCTGAGGCATAGATGGACTGGCCTAGGTGGCCTGGAGGGGATGTATGGTGGTGTACTGGCTGAGGGATAGATGGACTGGCCTAGGTGGCCTGGAGGGGATCTATGGTGGTGTACTGGCTGAGGGATAGATGGACTGGCCTAGGTGGCCTGGAGGGGATGTATGGTGGTGTACTGGCTGAGGCATAGATGGACTGGCCTAGGTGGCCTGGAGGGGATGTATGGTGGTGTACTGGCTGAGGGATAGATGGACTGGCCTAGGTGGCCTGGAGGGGATTTATGGTGGTGTACTGGCTGAGGGATAGATGGACTGGCCTAGGTGGCCTGGAGGGGATGTATGGTGGTGTACTGGCTGAGGCATAGATGGACTGGCCTAGGTGGCCTGGAGGGGATGTATGGTGGTCTACTGGCTGAGGGATAGATGGACTGGCCTAGGTGGCCTGGAGGGGATGTATGGTGGTGTACTGGCTGAGGGATAGATGGACTGGCCTAGGTGGCCTGGAGGGGATGTATGGTGGTGTACTGGCTGAGGCATAGATGGACTGGCCTAGGTGGCCTGGAGGGGATGTATGGTGGTGTACTGGCTGAGGCATAGATGGACTGGCCTAGGTGGCCTGGAGGGGATGTATGGTGGTGTACTGGCTGAGGGATAGATGGACTGGCCTATGTGGCCTGGAGCGGATGTATGGTGGTGTACTGGCTGAGGCATAGATGGACTGGCCTAGGTGGCCTGGAGGGGATGTATGGTGGTCTACTGGCTGAGGGATAGATGGGCTGAATAGGAGCATGATTACTGTGTTTTTCTTCTTTAAACAGGATATCCTGATTGGATGGAGAATAAATAATTACATATGATAAAGGAAATGAGAATACGGTGTCAGGGAGTCCAGCCAGCATTCTGTTGTCCAGGGCGATTGATATCTTGCACCTTTGGCAGAGTTTGGTCTGTTTTGTATTGTGTGTGGTCCTTTAGTTGTGTGTGTGATAGTTTTGTTGTGTGGAAGTTTTGTTGTGTGGAAGTTTTGTTGTGTGTGGTAGTTTAGTTGTCTGTGGTAGTCTAGTTGTCTGTGGTAGTTTAGTTATCTGTGGTAGTTTGGTTGTCTGTGGTAGTTTAGTTGTCTGTGGCAGTTTAGTTGTCTGTGGTGGTTTGGTTGTCTGTGGTAGTTTAGTTGTCTGTTGGTGTGTGTGGTAGTTTAGTTGTCTGTGGTAGTTTAGTTGTGTGTGGTAGTTTGGTTGTCTGTGGTAGTTTGGTTGTCTGTGGTAGTTTAGTTGTCTGTGGTAGTTTGGTTGTCTGTGGTAGTTTGGTTGTCTGTGGTAGTTTGGTTGTCTGTGGTAGTTTAGTTGACTGTGGTAGTTTGGTTGTCTGTGGTAGTTTGGTTGTCTGTGGTAGTTTAGTTGTCTGTGGTAGTTTGGTTGTCTTTGGTAGTTTAGTTGTCTGTGGTAGTTTAGTTGTCTGTGGTAGTTTAGTTGACTGTGGTAGTTTGGTTGTCTGTGGTAGTTTGGTTGTCTGTGGTAGTTTAGTTGTCTGTGGTAGTTTGGTTGTCTGTGGTAGTTTGGTTGTCTGTGGTAGTTTAGTTGTCTGTGGCAGTTTAGTTGTTTGTGGTAGTTTGGTTGTTTGTGGTAGTTTGGTTGGAGATGAATTTAAATTATATTTTAGAACTAAATCTGCAAAACCGCCAGATTGTGTGTGATTTTTTCCTGTCACTACTTTGCATTCAACTCTGAATGTTTTTCCTCCTGAAGACATAAAACTGAGGGAGGTAACTTCTCAGTGGTGGTATCACTCAAAACCAGAAACAACCAGCATTTAAAAGACATGGCAAAAAATACCACACCAATTAGTTTGAACAAAACCATTGTCAAGTCAATCCTTTAGTTTTTAAAATATGAAGTGCTTTTTGTATATGTGTGTGTGTGTGTGTGTTCCCGGCTGCTTTGTCAGGTCTGCCTTAATAACAGCCTTCAGAGCTCATCTAGCATCGGAAGTAATCATAAATACTGACCACCTTGTCAGTGGGTGATGGCAGAGCGCCTGACAGCACCTCTATGCATGTCTTGTCAGAGTGTTTAATTACTACTTAAAGTAACAGAACTCTCGCTCCATGAGTGCCAGTCAGCCAATCCACATTTTCTCCCAGCAAAAGAGCGACCGAGGTGGAAAGTGCTGTTTTCCTCTCAGGAATGGCACCTTGTAGTGGCGCTACATTGTTCTAGCGAAGGCAGAATTAGTGTAGCTCCACAAAGAGAAGCTAGGCTAGCCCAGTGACAGCTGGAACAGCTCCACGCCTTCCCTGTCACACGCAGCTCAATTCACTGGCTGTTTCCCTTCACAGGGACTTTTCTACCATTGTTACGCTTTTCCGCTCCATCTATAGTTCTCACATTGATGAGTGCTATAATTTTTCTCCTAACATAGACATCTAATTGGATGGTGTCGCTTTAAACCTTGCTGTTATGGAACAGCCTTGTCAAAACAGTGAAAAAAGTGATGAGATTAATATCCCGTGGAGGCTTTTCATGCTGTCGCTCTACAAGCCGGGTTTAATCATTGTACACTAGCTGCTTGTGGAAAGTTCTCTTGTTTAGACTCTCGAACAGTTTTACGCTATGCTCATGAAAGCAGGGCTGGCCTTGTGGACACTTTGAAAGCATTTATTTTCAACTAATGAATAACGTCATTGATTTGTTGCAGCTAGGGCATGTTTCTGGCTAGCTGATCAACAAACAGTAAATAAAGGAGGAGGTGGAGGAAGAGGAGGAGGAGGAGTAGAAGGAGGAAGAGGAGGCGGTGGAGGGGGAGGAGGAAGAGGACCAGGAGGAGGGGGAGGTGGGGGAGGAGGAGGAGCTAGAGGAGGAGGAAGAGGAGGAGGCAGAAGAGGTGGGTTAGAAGGAGGAGGAGGAGGTGCTGGAGGAGCTGGGGGAGTAGGAGGAGGAGGAAGAGGAGGAGGAGGAGGAAGAGTACCAGGAGGAGTGGGAGGAAGAGGAAAGGAGGAGGGGAAGCGGTGGAGGAGGAGGAGAAGGGGAAGAGGAGGATTAGGAGGAGGAAGAGTAGGAGGAGGAGGAGAGTACCAGGGGAGTGGGAGGAGAGGAAAGGAGGAGGAGGAGGTGGATGAGGAGGAGGAGGCGGAGGAGGAAGAGGTGGAGGAGGAGGAGAAAGGGGAAGAGGAGGATTAGGAGGAGGAAGAGGAGGAGGTGGATTAGGGCTGTCTGACTGGCAGTGGCGGTGCGAGGTGGCGGTTGTGGGCAGAGAGGAGGCTCAGTGAGATGTCACCTCAGCAGGGATGGATATCTGTGGTAGTTTAGTTGTCTGGCCTTATTTATTTAGCAGGGAAATAAATAGCACAGCTGCTCTGACACATGACTTACCCTGTTCCCTACCCTTGTACCTGCCCTGTCTCAGTCATTCTCTCTCCCTAACTCTTACTTTCTCTTTTGCTTCTCTCTCTCTCTCTCTCTCTCTCTCTCTCTCTCTCTCTCTCTCTCTCTCTCTCTCCATCCGTCTGTCCGTCTGTCCGTCTGTCCGTCTGTCCGTCTGTCTGGTGGGAGTCGTTTCATAATGTACGACTTAAGAGGTTCCCTATTGGTGTGTGTCTGAAATGTAGAACACTTGAATAGGTCAGTGCTCCTAAAAGTCACCTAAGGGGTTGGATCTGGGATCTGGGCACTCTGAGCCGGGTGTGCTGGGCTTCTGCCCTCTGACCTCAACTAGCACTGTGTGACGGCAGTACGACAAGGTTGTATTGTGTAAGTGGTTAGTGGGGAGGAAACACTGAGTTGTGTGTTAGACGTTACAATAAGGGGTTTCTTCCTATTGTGTGACAGTGTATCATGTCTAGACTAGAGTGGTGTTTTGTTTGACTATCTTATCTGCTGTAAATAGTAACTGTAGTTACTTAAATGGTGCTCCTACATAACATACTTAGAATATCAGAGCTATTCTGTAAAAATCCCAGATTTCACAGTTCATTGACCGACGAACAATATGAAAATGGTTTGAGCCTGATCAGAGAATGCAATTATGTTGATTGCAGTCATAATCAAGTGTTTACATCTGTCTGTCTCTCTCTCTGTCTGTCTCTCTGTGTCTCTCTGTGTCTCTCTCTCACTGTCTCTCTCTCTCTGTCTGTCTCTATATGTCTCTCTCTCTCACTCTCTCTCTCTCTCTCTCTCTCTCTCTCTCTCTCTGTCTCTGTATGTCTGTCTCTCTCTCTTCCATGTGCTGATCTATTCTATGACTGATCTATTCTATGATTCTATGACTTATTAAGATTGAGATGACTTTATTAATATGAGTTTATTAATATGAGTTTATTAATATGACTTTATTAAGATGACTTTATTAATATGACTTTATTAAGATTGAGATGACTTTATTAATATGACTTTATTAATATGACTTTATTAAGATGACTTTATTAATATGACTTTATTAAGATTGAGATTACTTTATTAATATGACTTTATTAATATGAGTTTATTAAGATGACTTTATTAAGATTGAGATTACTTTATTAATATGAGTTTATTAAGATGACTTTATTAAGATTGAGATTACTTTATTAATATGACTTTATTAGTATGACTTTATTAAGATGACTTTATTAATATGACTTTATTAAGATTGAGATGACTTTATTAATATGACTTTATTAAGATTGAGATGACTTTATTAAGATTACTTTATTAAGATTGAGATTACTTTATTAATATGACTTTATTAGTATGACTTTATTAAGATTACTTTATTAAGATGACTTTATTAAGATTGAGATTACTTTATTAATATGACTTTATTAAGATTGAGAACTTTATTAAGATGACTTTATTAAGATTGAGATGACTTTATTAAGATGACTTTATTAAGATGACTTTATTAAGATTGAGATTACTTTATTAATATGAGTTTATTAATATGAGTTTATTAAGATGACTTTATTAAGATTGAGATTACTTTATTAATATGACTTTATTAATATGAGTTTATTAAGATGACTTTATTAAGATTGAGATTACTTTATTAATATGACTTTATTAAGATGACTTTATTAAGATTGAGATTACTTTATTAATATGACTTTATTAAGATGACTTTATTAAGATTGAGATTACTTTATTAATATTACTTTATTAAGATGACTTTATTAAGATTGAGATTACTTTATTAATATGACTTTATTAATATGACTTTATTAATAGGACTTTATTAAGATGACTTTATTAAAATTGAGTTTACTTTATTAATATGACTTTATTAAGATTGAGATTACTTTATTAATATGACTTTATTAAGATTGAGATTACTTTATTAATATGACTTTATTAAGATTGAGATTACTTCATTAATATGACTTTATTAAGATTGAGATTACTTTATTAATATGACTTTATTAAGATTGAGATTACTTTATTAATATGACTTTATTAAGATTGAGATTACTTTATTAATATGGCTTTATTAAGATGACTTTATTAAGATTGAGATTACTTCATTAAGATTGAGATGACTTTATTAAGATTGAGATGACTTTATTAAGATTGAGATTACTTTATTAATATGACTTTATTAAAATGACTTTATTAAGATTAAGATTACTTTACTAAGATTGAGATTACTTTATTAAGATTACTTAATTAAGATTGAGATTACTTTATTAAGATTGAGATTACTTCATTAAGATTGAGATGACTTTATTAAGATTGAGATTACTTCATTAAGATTGAGATTACTTTACACACCACTCTTTGGACACTGTGTTAACTATCCTCCAGACGAGCTTCAATGCCGTACAACTCTCCTTCCGTGGCCTCCAACTGCTCTTAAATGCAAATAAACTAAATTCATGCTCTTCAACTGATCGCTGCCCGCACCTGCCCGCCCGTCCAGCATCACTACTCTGGACGGTTCTGACTTAGAATATGTGGACAACTACAAATACCTAGGTGTCTGGTTAGACTGTAAACTCTCCTTCCAGACTCACATTAAGCATCTCCAATCCAAAATTAAATCTAGAATCGGCTTCCTATTTCGCAACAAAGCATCCTTCACTCATGCTACCAAACATACCCTCGTAAAACTGACCATCCTACCGATCCTCGACTTCGGCGATATCATTTACAAAATAGCCTCCAACACTCTACTCAACAAATTGGATGCAGTCTATCACAGTGCCATCCATTTTGTCACCAAAGCTCCATATACTACCCACCACTGCGACCTGTATGCTCTCGTTGGCTGGCCCTCGCTTCATTCTCGTCGCCAAACCCACTGGCTCCAGGTCATCTACAAGTCTCTGCTAGGTAAAGCCCCTCCTTATCTCAGCTCACTGGTCACCATAGTAGCACCCACCCATAGCACACACTCCAGCAGGTATATCTCACTGGTCATCCCCAAAGCCAATTCTTCCTTTGGTCGCCTTTCCTTCCAGTTCTCTGCTGCCAATGACTGGAACGAACTGCAAAAATCACTGAAGCTGGAGACTCATATCTCCCTCACTAACTTAAACACCAGCTGTCAGAGCAGCTCACAGATCACTGCACCTGTACATAATCCATCTGTAAATAGCCCATCCAACTACCTCATCCCCATACTGTTATTTATTTTATTTATCTTGCTCCTTTGCACCCCAGTATCTCTACTTGCACATTCATCTTCTGCACATCTACCATTCCAGTGTTTAATTGCTATATTGTAATTACTTCGCCACCATGGCCTATTTATTGCCTTACCTCCCTTATCCTACCTCATTTGCACATACTGTATATAGACTTTTTCTACTGTAATATTGACTGTATGTTTGTTTATTCCATATGTAACTCTGTGTTGTTGTATGTGTCGAATTGCTATGCTTTATCTTGGCCAGGTCGCAGTTGTAAATGAGAACTTGTTCTCAACTGGCCTACCTGGTTAAATAAAGGTGAAATAAAAAAAATTAAAAAATAAACTTTAGGTTGTCTACACACATAAAGGAGAATAATTCAGAAGAATGGTAGAATAACAACGTTAGGAGAAATAAACACCATCCTTAAAGCTTAGTGTTGTGTGCTACTAATTCTCAGGTCCTCTAGATTAAACATACACCCTGGTCTTCTAGATTAAACACACACCCTGGTCTTCTAGATTAAACACACACCCTGGTCTTCTAGATTAAACACACACCCTGGTCTTCTAGATTAAACACACACCCTGGTCTTCTAGATTAAACACACACCCTGGTCTTCTAGATTAAACACACACCCTGGTCCTATGGATTAAACACACACCCTGGTCCTATGGATTAAACACACACCCTGGTCTTCCAGATTAAACACACACCCTGGTCTTCTAGATTAAACACACACCCTGGTCCTTCCAGATTAAACACACACCCTGGTCTTCTAGATTAAACACACACCCTGGTCTTCTAGATTAAACACACACCCTGGTCTTCTAGATTAAACACACACCCTGGTCTTCTAGATTAAACACACACCCTGGTCTTCCAGATTAAACACACACCCTGGTCTTCTCAGATTAAACACACACCCTGGTCTTCCAGATTAAACACACACCCTGGTCTTCTAGATTAAACACACACCCTGGTCCTATAGATTAAACACACACCCTGGTCTTCTAGATTAAACACACACCCTGGTCTTCTAGATTAAACACACACCCTGGTCTTCCAGATTAAACACACACCCTGGTCTTCTAGATTAAACATACACCCTGGTCTTCTAGATTAAACACACACCCTGGTCTTCTAGATTAAACACACACCCTGGTCTTCTAGATTAAACACACACCCTAGTCTTCTAGATTAAACACACACCCTGGTCTTCTAGATTAAACACACACCCTGGTCTTCCAGATTAAACACACACCCTGGTCTTCTAGATTAAACACACACCCTGGTCTTCTAGATTAAACACACACCCTGGTCTTCCAGATTAAACACACACCCTGGTCTTCTAGATTAAACACACACCCTGGTCTTCTAGATTAAACACACACCCTGGTCTTCCAGATTAAACACACACCCTGGTCCTATAGATTAAACACACACCCTGGTCTTCTAGATTAAACACACACCCTGGTCTTCCAGATTAAACACACACCCTGGTCTTCTAGATTAAACACACACCCTGGTCCTATAGATTAAACACACACCCTGGTCTTCTAGATTAAACACACACCCTGGTCTTCCAGATTAAACACACACCCTGGTCTTCTAGATTAAACACACACCCTGGTCTTCTAGATTAAACACACACCCTGGTCTTCTAGATTAAACACACACCCTGGTCTTCTAGATTAAACACACACCCTGGTCTTCCAGATTAAACACACACCCTGGTCTTCTAGATTAAACATACACCCTGGTCTTCTAGATTAAACACACACCCTGGTCTTCTAGATTAAACACACACCCTGGTCTTCCAGATTAAACACACACCCTGGTCTTCTAGATTAAACACACCCTGGTCTTCTAGATTAAACACACACCCTGGTCTTCTAGATTAAACACACACCCTGGTCTTCCAGATTGATCTTCTGTTTTAATTGAATTAACTCATTCAGTACCTTCTCATAATTTTTCTACTGGAATGGAGAGTGGAGAGTGGAGTGTGGAGTGGAGAGTGGAGTGGAGTGGAGTCTGGAGTGGAGTGTGGAGTAGTGTGGAGTGGAGTGGAGTGTGTAGTTGAGAGTGGAGTGGAGTGTGAAATGGAGTGTGGAGTGGAGTGTGAAATGGAGTGTGGAGTGGAGTGTGAAATGGAGTGTGAAATGGAGTGTGAAGTGGAGTATGGAGTGGAGTGGAGTGGAGTGGAGTGAGGAGTGGAGTGTGAAATGGAGTGTGGAGTGGAGTGGAGTGTGGAGTGGAGTGTGGAGAGTGGAGTGGAGTGTGTAGTGGAGTGTGAAGTGTGAAGGCTGTGTAGTGGAGTGTGGAGTGTGTAGGCTGTGTAGTGGAGTGTGGAGTGTGTAGGCTGTGTAGTGGAGTGTGTAGTGGAGTGTGGAGTGTGAAGTGGAGTGGGTAGTGGAGTGGGTTGTGGAGAGTGGAGTGGAGAGTGGAGTGGAGAGTGGAGTGGAGAGTGGAGTGGAGTGTGAAGTGTGTAGGCTGTGTGGAGTGTGTAGTGGAGTGTGTACTGTATTTTGGAGTGTGTAGGCTGTGTAGTGGAGTGTGTAGTGTGTTTTGGAGTGTGTGGAGGGGCGTGTGTAGTGGAGTGTGTAGTGGAGTGTGTAGTGGAGTGTGTAGTGGAGTGTGTAGTGTGTTTTGGAGTGTGTAGGCTGTGTAGTGGAGTGTGGAGTGTGGAGTGGAGTGTGTAGTGGAGTGTGTAGTGTGTTTTGGAGTGTGTAGGCTGTGTAGTGGAGTGTGGAGTGTGTAGTGGAGTGTGTAGTGTGTTTTGGAGTGTGTAGGCTCTGTAGTGGAGTGTGGAGTGTGTAGTGGAGTGTGTAGTGTGTTTTGAAGTGTGTAGGCTGTGTAGTGGAGTGTGGAGTGTGTAGTGGAGTGTGTAGTGGAGTGTGTAGTGTGTTTTGAAGTGTGTAGGCTGTGTAGTGGAGTGTGGAGTGTGGAGTGGAGTGTGTAGTGGAGTGTGTAGTGTGTTTTGGAGTGTGTAGGCTGTGTAGTGGAGTGTGTAGTGGAGTGTGTAGTGTGTTTTGGAGTGTGTAGGCTGTGTAGTGGAGTGTGGAGTGTGTAGTGGAGTGTTTAGTGGAGTGTGTAGTGGAGTGTGTAGTGTGTTTTGGAGTGTGTAGGCTGTGTAGTGGAGTGTGGAGTGTGTAGTGGAGTGTGTAGTGGAGTGTGTAGTGTGTTTTGGAGTGTGTAGGCTGTGTAGTGGAGTGTGTAGTGGAGTGTGTAGTGTGTTTTGGAGTGTGTAGGCTGTGTAGTGGAGTGTGGAGTGTGTAGTGGAGTGTTTAGTGGAGTGTGTAGTGGAGTGTGTAGTGTGTTTTGGAGTGTGTAGGCTGTGTAGTGGAGTGTGTAGTGGAGTGTGTAGTGTGTTTTGGAGTGTGTAGGCTGTGTAGTGGAGTGTGGAGTGTGTAGTGGAGTGTGTAGTGGAGTGTGTAGTGGAGTGTGTATTGTGTTTTGGAGTGTGGAGTGTGGAGTGCAGTGTGTAGTGGAGTGTGTAGTGGAGTGTGTAGTGTGTTTTGGAGTGTGTAGGCTGTGTAGTGGAGTGTGGAGTGTGTAGTGGAGTGTGTAGTGGAGTGTGTAGTGTGTTTTGGAGTGTGTAGGCTGTGTAGTGGAGTGTGGAGTGTGTTTTGGAGTGTGTAGGCTGTGTAGTGGGTGTGGAGTGTGGAGTGTGTAGTGGAGTGTGTAGTGGAGTGTGGAGTGTGTTTTGGAGTGTGTAGGCTGTGTAGAGTGTGTTTCACTATTGTTAATACTGTCTCTGTCACCCCTGTTTAGGTGTTTTATTTTCTTACATTTTTCGTGGACCAGATAATGATGCACTGTCTGACATCTGGTCTGGCTTAATGTACCTCGCTTTGTCACAATTCTCCTAGTAATTGTCTTCTATGGAGCAGTGTGGGTTTAATTAAAGGAAGTGGAAAGAGGTGATTTATACACACACCCCTCTCCTCTACCCCACATCACACACACACACACACACACACACACACACACACACACACACACACACACACACACACACACACACACACACACACACACACACACACACACACACACACACACACACACATAGAGGTGCAGGTCAGACACAACCCTATACCAAATCACATTCAGCCCCTCTAAATCACCTGTCTATTTGGGGCTGCTGCCGCCATTCATGCCAGAATGAGAATTGTAGTAGATATTTGTCCCCCTCCCCTTGGACTGTCCCCCCCCTTCCCACTTAATGCCACGACTAGAGGCCAAGGTCAAAGGTCAGAATGGCCTCTCTCTCGCTAACTGAAAACACACTGGTATAATCAATGGCAAGCAGACCGTGAGGGTGTGAGAGCAACAGCAGGACATGCTATGTTACCACTCATAAATACACAGGCTGTATAGTTTATAGATGTGCCTTGGACACCGTGGCTATGTTACCACTCATAAATACACAGGCTGTATAGTTTATAGATGTGCTTTGGACACCGTGGCAAGTTCAGCTTCTGTACAGGTCTTCCCTGTGGCTCAGTTGGTAGAGCATGGTGTGTGCAACGCCAGGGTTGTGGGTTTGATTCCCACGGGGGGCCAGTACAAAAAAAATGCATGAAATGTATGCATTCACTACTGTAAGTCGCTCTGGATAAAAGCATCTGCTAAATTACTAAAATAAAAATGTACATTATTTTCTTCAGATCTTATTCCAGTATAAAATAAATACACATTTAATTTTACTCCATATTAAATTCTCCCTTTTTTATTTTATGTAATTGTTGTAACCACGCAACGTTAGATGGTTATGATGTTTGGTGTGTTGGTGTGTTGAATGCTGTTAGGTGTGTTGAATGCTGTTAGGTGTGTTGAATGCTGTTAGGTGTGTTAAATGCTGTTAGGTGTGTTAAATGCTGTTAGGTGTGTTAAATGCTGTTAGGTGTGTTGAATGCTGTTAGGTGTGTTGAATGCTGTTAGGTGTGTTGAATGCTGTTAGGTGTGTTGAATGCTGTTAGGTGTGTTGAATGCTGTTTGGTGTGTTGAATGCTGTTTGGTGTGTTGAATGCTGTTAGGTGTGTTGAATGCTGTTAGGTGTGTTGAATGCTGTTTGGTGTGTTGAATGCTGTTAGGTGTGTTGAATGCTGTTTGGTGTGTTGAATGCTGTTAGGTGTGTTGAATGCTGTTAGGTGTGTTGAATGCTGTTTGGTGTGTTGAATGCTGTTTGGTGTGTTGAATGCTGTTAGGTGTGTTGAATGCTGTTAGGTGTGTTGAATGCTGTTAGGTGTGTTGAATGCTGTTTGGTGTGTTGAATGCTGTTTGGTGTGTTGAATGCTGTTAGGTGTGTTGAATGCTGTTAGGTGTGTTGAATGCTGTTAGGTGTGTTGAATGCTGTTAGGTGTGTTGAATGCTGTTAGGTGTGTTGAATGTTGTTAGGTGTGTTGAATGCTGTTAGGTGTGTTGAATGCACCAGTTGTCCTCTCCTTCCATAGTCCTAGCCCGGATCAATTACAGGATTCCATAGTCCTAGCCCGGATCGATTACAGGATTCCATAGTCCTAGCCCGGATCGATTACAGGATTCCATAGTCCTAGCCCGGATCAATTACAGGATTCCATAGTCCTAGCCCGGATCAATTACAGGATTCCATAGTCCTAGCCCAGATCGATTACAGGCTTCCATAGTCCTAGCCCGGATCGATTACAGGATTCCATAGTCCTAGCCCGGATCGATTACAGGCTTCCATAGTCCTAGCCCAGATCATTTACAGGCTTCCATAGTCCTAGCCCAGATCGATTACAGGCTTCCATAGTCCTAGCCCAGATTGATTACAGGAAGCCTTGTTTTCTATTTTCCCCTGGGTTTAAATCTACCTATTTCTTGTCGTTTGTGCTCAGTACAAACTATTGCTTGCTGAAACAATACCCTGTTTTTGTTCCAACAATACTGTGTTTGAAAGCATCCTGTTTTCCCTCAAGATGTTATAAAAGTAAATTAAACGTCCTATCCTGTCCTTATATAGAAAATGATTAAGGTCTGGCAGTGGAGTGAAAAACAACAAACAGTCTGTCTTTAACTTAGCAGTGACTCGTGTCTACAGTACCACAAAATGAAAACCTACTGATAAAGTACTTTAAAAACACACCATACAAAATTAATATAATGTTGATAAGAAATTTAAGAAAATTAATATAATCTATTTACCTTTAACATCTAAATTATTGGATCCGTTTTTATATCTGACATTTATATAATTAACATTTATATACTGTCTCTTACACATTAGTATTTGTATTTGTAAATGTGTAACAAATCAGTTTATGAACTGTAGTACACAGCACACTTTTATTGTGCTCAATAAAACCATGAGTAATTGAGGATACACATTGGAAGAAGTTTGCTCAACATCATCATTCACTGAAGGTCATGTTGTAACAGTTTCAGTGCTTCCTTCATTTCTGCACTGCAGATACAAACCGGACAAACTGGAAGATAAAATACTCTCTTTGGGGCCACTGTGATTTTAATTAAATAGAGGTCATGTGTATAGTCCACCTCCCACGTTTTAAGGAATTTAATCTTGAGTGTGGGGCATGTGTGTGTTAGTCCCACGGTCTCAACCATGTCACTCACAGCTCTGACCCACTATGCCCTACGGCTTGGTGTGTCTGAGCCAAGGCATGCAGGATGACTGCAGGTGAAACAGAGACAGACCTGTCTCTGCACCTGTCCCTTAATAAAAACAGCCATGGAGGACATTCCTCAGGTCTCCTGGCCTCTATCCTCTGTGGCCACACTAATCTGACAGGAAATACAATCACACTTAATGTCTCTCTGGCTTTTGTGTCCCCTCAAAACCACTGCGTCGTCTGTAACCACTTCACACAATAGTGCAGTAACTAAGTACTTTTTTTTTTACTTCAAAGTATTTTTCTGTCTAGACAGGCAGCAATTTCTGGAACTTCATGGTATATTCTGATCAACAGGTTTGTTCTTGTGTCAGGAAACTCAATACCACATTAATCAGTGCATTCGGAAAGTATTCAGACCAGTTTACTTTTTCCCAAAATGTAACATTACAGCCTTATTCTAAAATGGATTAGTTTATGTGTTTTTCTCATCAATCTACACACAATACCTGATAATGACAAAGCTACAACAGGTTTATATATATTACATTTACATAAGTATTCAGACCCTTTACTCAGTACTTTGTTGAAGCACCTTTGGCAGTGATTACAGCCTCGAGTCTTCTTGGGTATGACGCTATAAGCGTGACACCTGTATTTGGAGAGTTTCTCCCATTCTTCTCTGCAGATCCTCTCAAGGTCTGTCAGGTTGGATGGGGAGTGTCGCTACACAGCTATTTTCAGGTCTCTCCAGAGATGTTCAATCGGGTTCAAGTCCGGGCTCTGGCTGGGCCACTCAAGGACATTCAGAGACTTGTCTCAAAGCCACTCCTGCGTTGTCTTGGCTGTGTGCTTAGGGTCGTTGTACTGTTGGAAGGTGAACCTTTGCCCCAGTCCGAGGTCCTGAGCGCTCTGGAGCAGGTTTTCATCAAGGATCTCTTTGTACTTTGCTTCGTTCACCTTTCCCTTCATCCTGACTAGTCTCCAAGTCCCTGCCGCTGAAAAACATCCCCACAGCATGATGCTGCCAAAACCATGCTTCACCGCAGGGATGGTGCCAGGTTTCCTCCAGACGTGACGCTTGGCATTCAGGCCAAAGAGTTCAATCTTGCTTTCATCAGACCAGAGAATCTTGTTTCTCATGTTCTGAGAGTCCTTTAGGTGCCTTTTGCCAAACTCCAAGCTGGCTGTCATGTGCCTTTTACTGAGGAGTGGCTTCCATAAAGGCCTGATTGGTGAAGTGCTGCAGAGATGGTTGTCCTTCTGGAAGGTTCTCCCATCTCCACAGAGAAACTCTGGAGCTCTGTCAGAGTGACCATCCGGTTCTTGGTCACCTCCCTGACCAAGGCCCTTCTCCCCCGATTGCTTAGTTTGGCCGGGCGGCCAGCTCTAGGAAGAGTCTTGGTGGTTTGAAACTTCTTCCATTTAAGAATCATAGAGGCCACTGTGTTCTTGGCGACCTTCAATGCTGCAGACATTTTTTGAGAGCCTTCCCCAGATCTGTGCCTCGATGCAATCCTGTCTCAGAGCTCTACAGACAATTCCTTCGATCTCATGGCCGGTTTTTGCTCTGACATGCACTGTCAACTGTGGGACCTTATATAGACAGGTGTGCCTTTCATGTCCAATTAATTGAATTTACCACAGGTGGACTCCAATCAAGTTGTAGAAACATCTCAAGGATGATCAATGAAAACAGGATGCACCTGAGCTCAATTTCGAGTCTCATATCAAAGATTTTGAATACTTATGTAAATAAGCTATTTCTGTTTTTAATTTCGAATAAATTTGCAAAAATGTTTAAAAAAACTGTTTTTGCTTTGTCATTATGGGGTATTGTGTGTAGATTGATGAGTGGGAAAAACCAATTCAATCTATTTTAGAATACGGCTGTAACTTAACAAAATGTGGAAAAAGTCAAGGGGTGTGAATACTTTCGAATGCACTGTACCTGGTCATTACAATAGATAAAAAATAACAAATTCATAGTGACCTCACTTTGTCTTTGTAGAGCAGAATAGTTAAATGCAGGCAATAACTTGACTCTTTGGATTAGCTGTCAGCTGGACCTTTTAATCACACACAAATAACTATTGTTAGTATTTTTCTTTACTTCACTGATTGTATGACAGAGGGTTTATAGGTAATTATTGCAGATGCTATTCATGTCACTGAAGAGAGGGAAAAGAGAGAGGGATGTAGAGAGAGAGAGTGATTGAGAAAGAGAGAGAGGGATGTAGAGAGAGAGTGAGAGGGATGTAGAGAGAGAAAGAGGGAAAAGAGAGAGAGAGGGGGAAAAGAGAGAGGGATTTAGAGAGAGAGAAAGGGATATATATATATAGAGCGAGAGGGATGTAGAGAGAAAGAGGGAAAAGAGAGAGAGAGAGGGGGATGTAGAGAGAGAAAGAGGGAAAAGAGAGAGAGAGAGAGCGATGAACCATCATTGAACACTCCTGAACAAATACAGGGTAATTGGTTTGGGCCAGCAGGGTAATTGGTTTGGGCCAGCAGGGTAATTGGTTTGGGCCAGGAAAATATTGGTTTGGGCCAGCAAGTTAATTGGTTTGGGCCAGCAGGGTAATTGGTTTGGGCCAGCAGGGTAATTGGCACATTGAAGTAGGAACTAAACAATGGCAAGGAAGGGAGGGAAAGAGAGAGAGGCAGATAGAGAACGACGAATGTTATTATTGCACAGCTCCTTAAAAAATATGATGACATGGGCATTAGAGGGATGGAGGAAAGAGTAAAGAAGGTCCAGAGTCCGAGTGGTGTAATGGTAAATAAGCATATCATTAACAGCATGTTTTCTTTTCACTCTAATGTATTCACAAAGAGGTGAGAGAGAAAGTCTTTAAGCTGAAGTGTCACTTTTGCAGCGGTGAAGGGGAGAAGAAAAGCATTAAATTATATTCAGCTGAATAAGGGCTTCTGGTCTAAGAGGAGGTCATCGGTTCCCTGGTGGCCAGCAGAGAGGGGAGTGGGGGAAGGAGGGGCGCTGCACCACAAAATAATTACTTAACACGAGGCAAACAAAGAGAGATGTGAAATCTCACACTCTCCATGGACACACACACAAACACACACACAGAAGTTAGAACAGAGAAAGAGAGAGTGGGGTAGGAGAGGTGACAGAGAGAGGGGGTTATATTCATTTTTCCCTCCTCTGGGTGAGCAGAGAAAAAGGGAGATTTGATTAAATGGATGCCCAGGGATCACGACCCTGTCTAAACACACTGCAGCTCTCAGCATTAATCAAATAACGCTCCAAAAATGTTGACCATGCCTGGCTCTGCTCTGAGCTCTCTGGGTTCTGCTCTGAGCTCTCTGGGCTCTGGCTCTGAGCTCTCTGGGCTCTGGCTCTGAGCTCTCTGGGCTCTGGCTCTGAGCTCTCTGGGCTCTGCTCTGAGCTCTCTGGGCTCTGGCTCTGAGCTCTCTGGGCTCTGGCTCTGAGCTCTCTGGGCTCTGCTCTGAGCTCTCTGGGCTCTGCTCTGAGCTCTCTGGGCTCTGGCTCTGAGCTCTCTGGGCTCTGCTCTGAGCTCTCTGGGCTCTGCTCTGAGCTCTCTGGGCTCTGGCTCTGAGCTCTCTGGGCTCTGGCTCTGAGCTCTCTGGGCTCTGCTCAGCTCTCTGGGCTCTGCTCTGAGCTCTCTGGGCTCTGCTCTGAGCTCTCTGGGCTCTGGCTCTGAGCTCTCTGGGCTCTGGCTCTGAGCTCTCTGGGCTCTGCTCTGAGCTCTCTGGGCTCTGGCTCTGAGCTCTCTGGGCTCTGAGCTCTCTGGGCTCTGGGCTCTGAGCTCTCTGGGCTCTGAGCTCTGAGCTCTCTGAGCTCTCTGGGCTCTGAGCTCTCTGGCTCTGAGCTCTCTGGGCTCTGCTCAGCTCTCTGGGCTCTGCTCTGAGCTCTCTGGGCTCTGCTCTGAGCTCTCTGGGCTCTGCTCTGAGCTCTCTTGGCTCTGTTCACTGAGCGACCTGTTGGCCTCGGATATACATGTACAGTAGACGGAACAGGACTAGAACCAAGATATAGCATCCACATCCTTACAGTTTAGTCATACTGATACCAGTCAAAAGGACTAGTGTGCCTTCCTCCAAGCAAACAAGAGATGGAGTATACACTGTACAGTAGCATTTAAATAGTGTGTGGTCCGTTCTTATTTGACAGGCTCCGTCACATAGTATTTCCTGAGGGCTGTAGAAGCCATGCCAGGAGTGTTAGCAGCACACAGTGGGAGCGCGGGGCTCCAGGGGGCCACTGGAGATTGGGTTTCAGTCAGGGAGGCAGGTGTCTGGGCAGCTTTCTATGAGGGGTGATTGTGCTTTTAAACTTTAAACCTGCTATGGAGGTTAGACAGTTGGGCCATGGAGCAGCGAGGACAAGGCAGAGAAGTGTTCTCCAACATCATTATCCAATCCTCCTAGTTTTGTAATGATTACAATCATCTTTATTGTCTTCCAGTTTGAACATTGCTATTTTTAAATTTACAAATGTACTCTTTTTGAACACAGAAAGTAATATGTATAACGTCTACAGCACCCTGCAAGCTAATGGATCAGTGAGATTTTATAGACATCACCTTCTCCAAATATACATTTAACACAGTAGGGACAAATAGTCATTCTAGCCATTTTGTTAGACTCCACACTGAAGAGACTGGGCAGGGATGCCCAAAGGGTTCCTGGTTTGGAAAGTGTTTTAGAGGGTGTTTCGAACAAGGAGGAATAAGCAGGCAGCATCACATGGAGTGGACAAGGAGTATTAACTAGTCCTGTTTCCCTCCTCTCTGACTAGCTTCTCACAATAGCCAGTGTCTAGCAGCCCTCTGGCAACCAGAATCTAAAGCCAGGCCAGCGCTGTCAAGTGTCAGGCCCAGAAAGCCCAGCCATTTGTGATGTTTCCAGTAGGATTACGCTAATTGCACTTCATTCAGATCTGGAATGTATCTTTAATTATAACGAGACTGCCACCATACAAATGAAGTCCTCAGAGCAAAGCAGGGTTGGGGCTTCTATCCTTGGCATTTGATTTGCATTAATGTAGTAGTGGTTTTCTACCTCGGCAAAGTTCGTTTTTGTTCAAGTAAACACACAAAAAATGTACAGTACCAGTCAAAAGTTTGGACACACCTACTCATTCAAGGGTTTTTCTTTATTTTTACAATTTTCTACATTGTAGAATAGTAATGAAGACATCAAACTATGAAATAACACATATGGAATCATGTAGTAACCAAAAAAGTGTTTAACAAATCAAAATCCATTTTAGATTTTAGATTCTTCAAAGTAGCCACCCTTTGCCTTGATGACAGCTTTGCACACTCTTGGCATTCTCTCAACCAGCTTCACCTGAAATGCTTTTCCAACAGTCTTGAAGGAGTTCCCACATATGCTGAGCACTTGTTGGCTGCTTTTCCTTCGCTCTGTGGTCCAACTCATCCCAAACCATCTCAATTTGGTTAAGGTCGGGTGATTGTGGAGGCCAGGTCATCTGATGCAGCACTCTATCACTCTCCTTCTTGGTCAAATCACCCTTACACAGCCTGGAGGTGTGTTGGGTCATTGTGCTGTTAAAAAACAAATGATAGTCCTACAAAGCGCAAACCAGATGGGATGGCGTATCGCTGCAGAATGCTGTGGTAGCTGTGCTGGTTAAGTGTGCCTTGAATTCTAAATAAATCACAGACAGTGTGTAACGCCCTGGCCATAGAGAGGGGTTTTTGTTCTTTATTTTGGTTAGGCCAGGGTGTTACATTGGGTGGGCGTTCTATGATCATTTTTCTATGTTTTTGTATTTCTTTGTTTTGGGCCGTGTGTGGCTCCCAATCAGGCACAGCTGTAGTTTGTTGTTGCTGATTGGGAGTCACACATAAGGAGCCTGTTTTTCCTTTGGGTTTTGTTGGGGATTGTTTCTGTTTAGAGTATTTCCTAACAGGACTGTTTTGCTGTCGTCTTTTGTTCATTTTTGTAGTGTTCTCTTTTGTATTAAAATTCATTCAAGATGAACACATCCTCCGCTGCACCTTGGTCTTTCTCTAACGACGGCCATTACACAGTGTCACCAGCAAAGCACCCCTACACCATCACACCTCCTCCTCCATGCTTCACGGTGGGAACCACACATGCGGAGATCATCCATTAACCTACTATGCGTCTCACAAAGACACAACGGTTGGAACCAATCATCTCAAATTTGGTCTCATCAGACCAAAGGACAGATTTCCACCTGTCTAATGTCCGTTTCTCGTGTTTCTTGGCCCAAACAAGTCTCTTCTTATTATTGGTGTCCTTTAGTAGTGGTTTCTTTGCAGCAATTTGATCATGAAGGCCTGATTCACGCCGTCTCCTCTGAACAGTTGATGTTGAGATGTGTCTGTTACTTGAACTCTGTGAAGCATTTATTTGGGCTGCAATTTCTGAGGCTGGTAACTCTAATGAACTCTGCAGCAGAGGTAACTCTGGGTCTTCCTTTCCTGTGGCGGTCCTCATGAGAGACAGTTTCATCATAGTGCTTGATGGTTTTTGCGGATGCACTTGAAGAAACGTTCCTATTTATTGAAATTTTCCGCATTGAGTGACCTTCATGTCTTAACGTAATGATAGAGAGTCATTTCTCTTTGCTTATTTGAGCTGTTCTTCCCATAATATGGACTTGGTCTTTTACCAAATAGGGTTATCTTCTGTATACTACCCCTACCTTGTCACAACACAAATGATTTCTCAAACGCATTAAGAAGGAAAGAAATTCCACAACTTAACTTTTAACAACACTTGTTAATTGACTACCTCATGAAGCTGGTAAAGAGAATGCCAAGAGTGTACAAGGCTGTCATCAAGGCAAAGGGTGGCTACTTTGAAGAATCTGAAATATAAAATATATTTTGATGTGTTAAACACTTTTTTGGTTACTACATGATTCCATATGTGTTTTTTCATTTCTTCACTATTATTCTACAATGTAGAAAATGGTAAAAATAAAGACAAACCCTTGAATGAGTAGGTGTGTCCAATCTTTTGACTAGTGCTGTATGTCACAAACAGAGGTGGTGGCATTCATGTGAATGTTAGTCTCTCATTCTTTAAGCAGATATTTTGGGAGGAAGAGGAAAGGAGGGACGGGATGGATGGAAGGGGAAGGTTGGAAGGGATGGAAGGGAAGGAGGATGGAAGGGGAAGGTTGGAAGGGATGGAAGGGAAGGAGGAAGGAAGGAGGAGGAAGGAAGGGAGGAGGAGGGAAGGGAAAGGAGGGACGGGAGGGATGAGAGGGGATGGAGGAAGAGGGAAGGGAAAGGAGGGACGGGAGGGATGAGAGGGGAGGGAGGAGGAGGGAAGGGAAAGGAGGGACGGGAGGGATGAGAGGGGAGAGAGGAGGAGGGAAGGGAAGGGAGGGAGGGATGAGAGGGGAGAGAGGAGGAGGGGAGGGGAGGATGAGGGAGGGATGGATGGAAGGGGAGGGATAAAAGGGAAGGGATGCAAGGGGAGGGATGGAAGGGAAGGGAGGAGGAGGGAAGGGAGGGAGAGAGGGATGAGAGGGGTGAGAGGAGGAGGAGGGGAGGAGGAAGGAGGGATGGTTGGAAGGGGAAGGATGAAAGGGGAGGGTTGGAAGGGGATGGATAGAAAGTGAAGGATAGAAGGGAAGGGAGGAGGAGGGAAGGGAATGGAGGGACGGGAGGGAGGGATGAGAGGAAGGGAGGGAGGGAGGGAAGAGAGAAGAGGAGTGTAGGAGGACGGGAGGGGAGGAGGAAGGAGGGATGGGGAGGGTTGGAAGGGGATGGCTAGAAAGTGAGGGATGGAAGTGGAGGGATGGAAGGGAGGAGGAGGGAAGGGAGGATGGGAGAGAGGGGGGAGTGAGTGAGGGAGGGAGGGGGATGGGAGGGAGGGATGAAAGGGGAGAGAGGAGGAGGAGGGGAGGAGGAGGGAGGGAGGGATGAGAGGGGAAGGGAGGAGGAGGGAAGGGAGGGGAGGAATGGGAGGCGGGCAGCTAGTGTAATGTGTATGAATTATGAGGGAAAAACCTTTCTAGCTGAGGGCCCAGAAGAGAATGGGTGTAGAATAGGAGAGAATAGTAGCTTGTGTGACTGTCATGCCTGGAGAAATTCAACTGGTCCTGATACCTGCTTCTCACTAAACACCTCCAGATTCACAAGATGTGAGAAACAGCTCCCTGGGTAATAGAGATCAACAGCAGTCACTGGAACAACAAGGTTATTCTTCAGGACGTTATTATGACATCTGTGTGCAAGTTAAAATGCTAGCGAATATGCTGATAAAACCAGGAGCAAATCTACGGCGGCATAAAGCCAGGTTCACCTTAATTTGTTATCTGAAAATATTTATAACAGACTGTTAAAAAGTCTGAAATGAAATGCTTTATGGCCATTTGTTCTCAAACATAAAGTAAGCAAAACCCAACAAAGTGGAATAAAAGAGATAAGAGCATGGTACAGAAGAAGGAATATTTCAGCGCTCTTGCGTAACACGGCTGCTGAATCAATTCACTAATCTGTCTCTCGGACTGAGCCAGGCACATGAAATCCAGACTGGTCTCCCATCTTTCTCCCCCTTCTTTTCCAGTGTTGGTTTTCATGAAATATAGCAGGAGAGACTAGGCCACCCCACCTCTGAGGCTGAATGACTTGGAGGCCATTGTTGTTGGCCTTCCCTGCCAATGAGCCCCAGAACCCTACACCTTCCTGCCTCACAGCCACGATGTTCCATCTGGCCTCAGAGCTGGAGGTTAGCTCACATGATTGTGGAATACTCTGATAGGGGAAATAACGTTGACTATGATGTTAAACTCTTAACAACGTACAGACCTCTTCCCACAGGGGCCATGTTCTGATCACCAATTGTAATGACTTGAAGTTCAAGTGAAATGTTACTGTAACTATGACATCCCACGGATGTTTCATTTCCTTTTCATTTCACATACCGAGTATAAACATCTCACCTTTCTGGAAAGATACTGTAGCTACCTGAACAGCAGAGAGAGGATGGAGTGTTTCTTAAAGAGAAAGAGACTAATTGCAGGATCAGAGACAGTAGAAGGTAATATTCCTGTGGAACTTCATACACTTGCTGAGGGCCTTTGTAGCTGAGAACTCAGTGATTGAGGGTGAGTTGTGGGAGAGATGAGAGAGTGAGAGATTATGTTAATCAGACAGAGATTTTAATTCCACGGCCCTGGGAGTATTCCTTCAACGGTTATTTACTTATGGCACCATCCAGATAACTGGCTAGATAATAGCTGCACAATATATCACTGGATTCATTTTGTCTCAAATCCCTTTCCCACCAGTGTATTTCCCTTTTGTTTGAGTAATGAGCTGTAAAATTTAATAATTAACTTTTTCCTCGTGATATAATCGCTCTAGATGGCTAGAAAATACTAGTTCCGGTGTAGAGAGGCTCTTTAAGTGAGTCCCTTAATAAAACTCCTCTTTCCCCTCTCATCACTACAGTGCTTTAGGGGGGAGGTATCTCTCATCACTACAGTGCTTTAGGGGGAAGGTATCTCTCATCACTACAGTGCTTTAGGGGGAAGGTATCTCTCATCACTACAGTGCTTTAGGGGGAAGGTATCTCTCATCACTACAGTGCTTTAGGGGGAAGGTATCTCTCATCACTACAGTGCTTTAGGGGGAAGGTATCTCTCATCACTACAGTGCTTTAGGGGGAAGGTATCTCTCATCACTACAGTGCTTTAGGGGGGAGGTATCTCTCATCACTACAGTGCTTTAGGGGAAGGTATCTCTCATCACTACAGTGCTTTAGGGGGAAGGTATCTCTCATCACTACAGTGCTTTAGGGGGAAGGTATCTCTCATCACTACAGTGCTTTAGGGGGAAGGTATCTCTCATCACTACAGTGCTTTAGGGGGAAGGTATCTCTCATCACTACAGTGCTTTAGGGGGAAGGTATCTCTCATCACTACAGTGCTTTAGGGGGAAGGTATCTCTCATCACTACAGTGCTTTAGGGGGAAGGTATCTCTCATCACTACAGTGCTTTAGGGGGAAGGTATCTCTCATCACTACAGTGCTTTAGGGGGAAGGTATCTCTCATCACTACAGTGCTTTAGGGGGGAGGTATCTCTCATCACTACAGTGCTTTAGGGGGAAGGTATCTCTCATCACTACAGTGCTTTAGGGGGAAGGTATCTCTCATCACTACAGTGCTTTAGGGGGAGGTATCTCTCATCACTACAGTGCTTTAGGGGGAAGGTATCTCTCATCACTACAGTGCTTTAGGGGGAAGGTATCTCTCATCACTACAGTGCTTTAGGGGGAAGGTATCTCTCATCACTACAGTGCTTTAGGGGGAAGGTATCTCTCATCACTACAGTGCTTTAGGGGGAAGGTATCTCTCATCACTACAGTGCTTTAGGGGGAAGGTATCTCTCATCACTACAGTGCTTTAGGGGGAAGGTATCTCTCATCACTACAGTGCTTTAGGGGGAAGGTATCTCTCATCACTACAGTGCTTTAGGGGGAAGGTATCTCTCATCACTACAGTGCTTTAGGGGAAGGTATCTCTCATCACTACAGTGCTTTAGGGGGAAGGTATCTCTCATCACTACAGTGCTTTAGGGGGAAGGTATCTCTCATCACTACAGTGCTTTAGGGGGAAGGTATCTCTCATCACTACAGTGCTTTAGGGGGAAGGTATCTCTCATCACTACAGTGCTTTAGGGGGAAGGTATCTCTCATCACTACAGTGCTTTAGGGGGAAGGTATCTCTCATCACTACAGTGCTTTAGGGGGAAGGTATCTCTCATCACTACAGTGCTTTAGGGGGAAGGTATCTCTCATCACTACAGTGCTTTAGGGGGAAGGTATCTCTCATCACTACAGTGCTTTAGGGGGAAGGTATCTCTCATCACTACAGTGCTTTAGGGGGAAGGTATCTCTCATCACTACAGTGCTTTAGGGGGAAGGTATCTCTCATCACTACAGTGCTTTAGGGGGAAGGTATCTCTCATCACTACAGTGCTTTAGGGGGAAGGTATCTCTCATCACTACAGTGCTTTAGGGGGAAGGTATCTCTCATCACTACAGTGCTTTAGGGGGAAGGTATCTCTCATCACTACAGTGCTTTAGGGGGAAGGTATCTCTCATCACTACAGTGCTTTAGGGGGAAGGTATCTCTCATCACTACAGTGCTTTAGGGGGGAGGTATCTCTCATCACTACAGTGCTTTAGGGGGAAGGTATCTCTCATCACTACAGTGCTTTAGGGGGAAGGTATCTCTCATCACTACAGTGCTTTAGGGGGAAGGTATCTCTCATCACTACAGTGCTTTAGGGGGAAGGTATCTCTCATCACTACAGTGCTTTAGGGGGAAGGTATCTCTCATCACTACAGTGCTTTAGGGGGAAGGTATCTCTCATCACTACAGTGCTTTAGGGGGAAGGTATCTCTCATCACTACAGTGCTTTAGGGGGAAGGTATCTCTCATCACTACAGTGCTTTAGGGGGAAGGTATCTCTCATCACTACAGTGCTTTAGGGGGAAGGTATCTCTCATCACTACAGTGCTTTAGGGGGAAGGTATCTCTCATCACTACAGTGCTTTAGGGGGAAGGTATCTCTCATCACTACAGTGCTTTAGGGGGAAGGTATCTCTCATCACTACAGTGCTTTAGGGGGGAGGTATCTCTCATCACTACAGTGCTTTAGGGGGGAGGTATCTCTCATCACTACAGTGCTTTAGGGGGAAGGTATCTCTCATCACTACAGTGCTTTAGGGGGAAGGTATCTCTCATCACTACAGTGCTTTAGGGGGAAGGTATCTCTCATCACTACAGTGCTTTAGGGGGAAGGTATCTCTCATCACTACAGTGCTTTAGGGGGAAGGTATCTCTCATCACTACAGTGCTTTAGGGGGAAGGTATCTCTCATCACTACAGTGCTTTAGGGGGAAGGTATCTCTCATCACTACAGTGCTTTAGGGGGAAGGTATCTCTCATCACTACAGTGCTTTAGGGGGAAGGTATCTCTCATCACTACAGTGCTTTAGGGGGAAGGTATCTCTCATCACTACAGTGCTTTAGGGGGAAGGTATCTCTCATCACTACAGTGCTTTAGGGGGAAGGTATCTCTCATCACTACAGTGCTTTAGGGGGAAGGTATCTCTCATCACTACAGTGCTTTAGGGGGAAGGTATCTCTCATCACTACAGTGCTTTAGGGGGAAGGTATCTCTCATCACTACAGTGCTTTAGGGGGAAGGTATCTCTCATCACTACAGTGCTTTAGGGGGAAGGTATCTCTCATCACTACAGTGCTTTAGGGGGAAGGTATCTCTCATCACTACAGTGCTTTAGGGGGAAGGTATCTCTCATCACTACAGTGCTTTAGGGGGAAGGTATCTCTCATCACTACAGTGCTTTAGGGGGAAGGTATCTCTCATCACTACAGTGCTTTAGGGGGAAGGTATCTCTCATCACTACAGTGCTTTAGGGGGGAGGTATCTCTCATCACTACAGTGCTTTAGGGGGAAGGTATCTCTCATCACTACAGTGCTTTAGGGGGAAGGTATCTCTCATCACTACAGTGCTTTAGGGGGAAGGTATCTCTCATCACTACAGTGCTTTAGGGGGAAGGTATCTCTCATCACTACAGTGCTTTAGGGGGAAGGTATCTCTCATCACTACAGTGCTTTAGGGGGAAGGTATCTCTCATCACTACAGTGCTTTAGGGGGAAGGTATCTCTCATCACTACAGTGCTTTAGGGGGAAGGTATCTCTCATCACTACAGTGCTTTAGGGGGAAGGTATCTCTCATCACTACAGTGCTTTAGGGGGAAGGTATCTCTCATCACTACAGTGCTTTAGGGGGAAGGTATCTCTCATCACTACAGTGCTTTAGGGGGGAGGTATCTCTCATCACTACAGTGCTTTAGGGGGAAGGTATCTCTCATCACTACAGTGCTTTAGGGGAAGGTATCTCTCATCACTACAGTGCTTTAGGGGGAAGGTATCTCTCATCACTACAGTGCTTTAGGGGGAAGGTATCTCTCATCACTACAGTGCTTTAGGGGAAGGTATCTCTCATCACTACAGTGCTTTAGGGGGAAGGTATCTCTCATCACTACAGTGCTTTAGGGGAAGGTATCTCTCATCACTACAGTGCTTTAGGGGGAAGGTATCTCTCATCACTACAGTGCTTTAGGGGAAGGTATCTCTCATCACTACAGTGCTTTAGGGGGAAGGTATCTCTCATCACTACAGTGCTTTAGGGGGAAGGTATCTCTCATCACTACAGTGCTTTAGGGGGAAGGTATCTCTCATCACTACAGTGCTTTAGGGGGAAGGTATCTCTCATCACTACAGTGCTTTAGGGGGAAGGTATCTCTCATCACTACAGTGCTTTAGGGGGAAGGTATCTCTCATCACTACAGTGCTTTAGGGGAAGGTATCTCTCATCACTACAGTGCTTTAGGGGGAAGGTATCTCTCATCACTACAGTGCTTTAGGGGGAAGGTATCTCTCATCACTACAGTGCTTTAGGGGGAAGGTATCTCTCATCACTACAGTGCTTTAGGGGGAAGGTATCTCTCATCACTACAGTGCTTTAGGGGGAAGGTATCTCTCATCACTACAGTGCTTTAGGGGGAAGGTATCTCTCATCACTACAGTGCTTTAGGGGGAAGGTATCTCTCATCACTACAGTGCTTTAGGGGGAAGGTATCTCTCATCACTACAGTGCTTTAGGGGGAAGGTATCTCTCATCACTACAGTGCTTTAGGGGAAGGTATCTCTCATCACTACAGTGCTTTAGGGGGAAGGTATCTCTCATCACTACAGTGCTTTAGGGGGAAGGTATCTCTCATCACTACAGTGCTTTAGGGGGAAGGTATCTCTCATCACTACAGTGCTTTAGGGGGAAGGTATCTCTCATCACTACAGTGCTTTAGGGGGAAGGTATCTCTCATCACTACAGTGCTTTAGGGGGAAGGTATCTCTCATCACTACAGTGCTTTAGGGGGAAGGTATCTCTCATCACTACAGTGCTTTAGGGGGAAGGTATCTCTCATCACTACAGTGCTTTAGGGGGAAGGTATCTCTCATCACTACAGTGCTTTAGGGGAAGGTATCTCTCATCACTACAGTGCTTTAGGGGGAAGGTATCTCTCATCACTACAGTGCTTTAGGGGGAAGGTATCTCTCATCACTACAGTGCTTTAGGGGGAAGGTATCTCTCATCACTACAGTGCTTTAGGGGGAAGGTATCTCTCATCACTACAGTGCTTTAGGGGGAAGGTATCTCTCATCACTACAGTGCTTTAGGGGAAGGTATCTCTCATCACTACAGTGCTTTAGGGGAAGGTATCTCTCATCACTACAGTGCTTTAGGGGGAAGGTATCTCTCATCACTACAGTGCTTTAGGGGGAAGGTATCTCTCATCACTACAGTGCTTTAGGGGGGAGGTATCTCTCATCACTACAGTGCTTTAGGGGGAAGGTATCTCTCATCACTACAATGCTTTAGGGGGGAGGTATCTGTCATCACTACAGTGCTTTAGGGGGAAGGTATCTCTCATCACTACAGTGCTTTAGGGGGAAGGTATCTCTCATCACTACAGTGCTTTAGGGGGAAGGTATCTCTCATCACTACAGTGCTTTAGGGGGAAGGTATCTCTCATCACTACAGTGCTTTAGGGGGGAGGTATCTCTCATCACTACAGTGCTTTAGGGGGAAGGTATCTCTCATCACTACAGTGCTTTAGGGGGAAGGTATCTCTCATCACTACAGTGCTTTAGGGGGAAGGTATCTCTCATCACTACAGTGCTTTAGGGGAAGGTATCTCTCATCACTACAGTGCTTTAGGGGGAAGGTATCTCTCATCACTACAGTGCTTTAGGGGGAAGGTATCTCTCATCACTACAGTGCTTTAGGGGGAAGGTATCTCTCATCACTACAGTGCTTTAGGGGAAGGTATCTCTCATCACTACAGTGCTTTAGGGGGAAGGTATCTCTCATCACTACAGTGCTTTAGGGGGAAGGTATCTCTCATCACTACAGTGCTTTAGGGGGAAGGTATCTCTCATCACTACAGTGCTTTAGGGGGGAGGTATCTCTCATCACTACAGTGCTTTAGGGGGAAGGTATCTCTCATCACTACAGTGCTTTAGGGGGAAGGTATCTCTCATCACTACAGTGCTTTAGGGGGAAGGTATCTCTCATCACTACAGTGCTTTAGGGGGAAGGTATCTCTCATCACTACAGTGCTTTAGGGGGAAGGTATCTCTCATCACTACAGTGCTTTAGGGGGAAGGTATCTCTCATCACTACAGTGCTTTAGGGGGGAGGTATCTCTCATCACTACAGTGCTTTAGGGGGAGGTATCTGTCATCACTACAGTGCTTTAGGGGGAAGGTATCTCTCATCACTACAGTGCTTTAGGGGAAGGTATCTCTCATCACTACAGTGCTTTAGGGGAAGGTATCTCTCATCACTACAGTGCTTTAGGGGAAGGTATCTCTCATCACTACAGTGCTTTAGGGGGAAGGTATCTCTCATCACTACAGTGCTTTAGGGGGAAGGTATCTCTCATCACTACAGTGCTTTAGGGGAAGGTATCTCTCATCACTACAGTGCTTTAGGGGGAAGGTATCTCTCATCACTACAGTGCTTTAGGGGGGAGGTATCTCTCATCACTACAGTGCTTTAGGGGGAAGGTATCTCTCATCACTACAGTGCTTTAGGGGGAAGGTATCTCTCATCACTACAGTGCTTTAGGGGGAAGGTATCTCTCATCACTACAGTGCTTTAGGGGGAAGGTATCTCTCATCACTACAGTGCTTTAGGGGGAAGGTATCTCTCATCACTACAGTGCTTTAGGGGGAAGGTATCTCTCATCACTACAGTGCTTTAGGGGGAAGGTATCTCTCATCACTACAGTGCTTTAGGGGGAAGGTATCTCTCATCACTACAGTGCTTTAGGGGGGAGGTATCTCTCATCACTACAGTGCTTTAGGGGGAAGGTATCTCTCATCACTACAGTGCTTTAGGGGGAAGGTATCTCTCATCACTACAGTGCTTTAGGGGAAGGTATCTCTCATCACTACAGTGCTTTAGGAGAAGGTATCTCTCATCACTACAGTGCTTTAGGGGGAAGGTATCTCTCATCACTACAGTGCTTTAGGGGGAAGGTATCTCTCATCACTACAGTGCTTTAGGGGGAAGGTATCTCTCATCACTACAGTGCTTTAGGGGGAAGGTATCTCTCATCACTACAGTGCTTTAGGGGGAGGTATCTCTCATCACTACAGTGCTTTAGGGGGAAGGTATCTCTCATCACTACAGTGCTTTAGGGAGAAGGTATCTCTCATCACTACAGTGCTTTAGGGGGAAGGTATCTCTCATCACTACAGTGCTTTAGGGAGAAGGTATCTCTCATCACTACAGTGCTTTAGGGGGGAGGTATCTCTCATCACTACAGTGCTTTAGGGGGAAGGTATCTCTCATCACTACAGTGCTTTAGGGGGAAGGTATCTCTCATCACTACAGTGCTTTAGGGGGAAGGTATCTCTCATCACTACAGTGCTTTAGGGGGAAGGTATCTCTCATCACTACAGTGCTTTAGGGGGAAGGTATCTCTCATCACTACAGTGCTTTAGGGGGAAGGTATCTCTCATCACTACAGTGCTTTAGGGGGAAGGTATCTCTCATCACTACAGTGCTTTAGGGGGAAGGTATCTCTCATCACTACAGTGCTTTAGGGGGAAGGTATCTCTCATCACTACAGTGCTTTAGGGGAAGGTATCTCTCATCACTACAGTGCTTTAGGGGGAAGGTATCTCTCATCACTACAGTGCTTTAGGGGGAAGGTATCTCTCATCACTACAGTGCTTTAGGGGGAAGGTATCTCTCATCACTACAGTGCTTTAGGGGGAAGGTATCTCTCATCACTACAGTGCTTTAGGGGGAAGGTATCTCTCATCACTACAGTGCTTTAGGGGAAGGTATCTCTCATCACTACAGTGCTTTAGGGGGAAGGTATCTCTCATCACTACAGTGCTTTAGGGGGAAGGTATCTCTCATCACTACAGTGCTTTAGGGGGAAGGTATCTCTCATCACTACAGTGCTTTAGGGGGAAGGTATCTCTCATCACTACAGTGCTTTAGGGGGGAGGTATCTCTCATCACTACAGTGCTTTAGGGGGAAGGTATCTCTCATCACTACAGTGCTTTAGGAGAAGGTATCTCTCATCACTACAGTGCTTTAGGAGAAGGTATCTCTCATCACTACAATGCTTTAGGGGGAAGGTATCTCTCATCACTACAGTGCTTTAGGGGGAAGGTATCTCTCATCACTACAGTGCTTTAGGGGAAGGTATCTCTCATCACTACAGTGCTTTAGGGGGAAGGTATCTCTCATCACTACAGTGCTTTAGGGGGAAGGTATTTCTCATCACTACAGTGCTTTAGGGGGAAGGTATCTCTCATCACTACAGTGCTTTAGGGGGAAGGTATCTCTCATCACTACAGTGCTTTAGGGGGAAGGTATCTCTCATCACTACAATGCTTTAGGGGGAAGGTATCTCTCATCACTACAATGCTTTAGGGGGAAGGTATTTCTCATCACTACAGTGCTTTAGGGGGAAGGTGGGATCTGAATAGAGTGTGAATAAAACTGTTACCTTGTAGTTGAAGACAGTTGTATAATACAGTGTCATCACTCTGCCAAGATAACATTCAGAACATACATGCACTCTCTCATTCACGTTTCCTCTCTGGCAGTGTGTTACCCTTCACCGGGCAGTTGTGCGTGTTTGTGTGTATGCTCCTGTGTGTATGTGTGTATGCAGCTGTGTGTATGTGTGTATGCACTTGTGTGTACGTGTGTATGCACCTGTGTGTGTTTGTGAGGTTGAGAGATTGTAGGCTGTGTCCCTGCGAGGTGCTGACAGGTCTATGGGGATGTGGTCCATGCAGGCTATGTCTCCCCTAATGGGCCCTTGTTAATGTGGGTGTCTGCTTTCTCTTTACTCATTCAGGCCTTCTCTGTGTATGCTGGCAATGAGACCAGATCCTGTTCCCAGGCCCATCAACTAGTGGGGAATTGGCAGAGGAGCCCAGGGCAGGGAGGGGTGGGTGCTAGGCTAGGGTAGAAGCTATGGCATAGAGGCGGTGTTACACAAATAGAGAAGTAACCTGTTGATAGAAGCACTACAGCACTACAGGCCTGTTATAGTCTCTAATCTCTGTGTTGAAACTCCCCTCTTACTCCCCCTGCACTTGTAAAAGTGTATTTGGTTGTATTTAATTGGATATATGTGGTTGACCGATGTGTCTCACATCAGCGGAGTTTACATGGGTTTAGAGTGGCTCTCTCCTTTCGTCCCCCCTCTTCTCTTGCCCGCCCTCTCATTCCACAGCTTCTGAACCCAGACAATGAAAACAATGAGATGGGAGCCTCTCTCTCTCCTCTCTGTTTCCCACTCCCCCATTCTGATTTCATGCTCCGGCTCTTGTGCTCTTTTGTCGGCACATTTATTTCACCCCTCTGGCTAACTCTGTAAAAACAATACTTCTAGTATTTTGTTTATTTATTCATTCATTTAGTCTTTGTCGGTCTGTAGCGGCATGACCATCTGCTCAATGAAATAAGATGCTCTAATGAAAGAGACTGTTGTGCTCTCTGTCTCTCTGTCTCTCTCTCTCTCTCTCTCTCTCTGTCTCTCTCTCTCTCTCTGTCTCTCTCTCTCTCTCTCTCTCTCTCTCTCTCTCCTCTCTCTCTCTCTCTCTCTCTGTCTCTCTCTGTCTCTCTCTGTCTCTATTTCTCTCTGTCCCCCTCTCTGTCCCCCTCTCTGTCTCTATTTCTCTGTCCCTCTCTCTCTCTCTCTGTCCCTCTCTCTTGCTCTCTCTCTCTCTCTCTCTCTCTCTCTCTCTCTCTCTCTCTCTGTCCCTCTCTCTATCTTTCTTCTCTCTCTCTCTCTCTCTCAGCCCCTCTTTCTCTCTCTCTCTCTCTCTCTCTCTCTCTCTCTCTCTCTGTCTCTCTCGGCCCCTCTCTCTCTCTTTCTACTCTCTCTCTCTCTCTCTCTCTTTCTCTCTCTCTGTCTCTATTTCTCTCTGTCCCCCTCTCTGTCTCTATTTCTCTGTCCCTCTCTCTCTCTCTCTCTCTCTCTCTCTCTCTCTCTCTGTCCCTCTCTCTATCTTTCTTCTCTCTCTCTGTCCCTCTCTCTATCTTTCTTCTCTCTCTCTGTCCATCTATCTTTCTTCTCTCTCTCTGTCCCCCTCTCTCTCTCTCTCTCTGTCCCACTCTCTGTGTCTCTCTATCTTTCTTCTCTTTCCTCTCTCTCTCTCTCTCTCTCTCTCTCTCTCTCTCTCTCTCTCTCTCTCTCTCTCTCTCTCTCTCTGTCTGTCCCTCTCTCTCTCTCTCTCTCTCTCTCTCTCTCTCCCTCTCTCTCTCTCTCTCTCTCTCTCTCTCTGTCTGTCCCTCTCTCTCTGTCTGTCCTCTCTCTCTCTCTCTCTCTCTCTCTGTCCCTCTCTCTCTCTCTCTGTCCCTCTCTCTCTGTCCCTCTCTCTCTCTCTCTGTCCCTCTCTCTCTCTCTCTCTCTCTCTCTCTCTCTCTGTGTCCCTCTCTATCTTTCTTCTCTCTCTCTCTCTCTCTCTGTGTCCCTCTCTATCTTTCTTCTCTCTCTCTCTGTCCCTCTCTCTGTGTCTCTCTATCTTTCTTCTCTCTCTCTGTCCCTCTCTCTTGCTCTCTCTCTCTCTCTCTCTCTCTGTCCCTCTCTCTATCTTTCATCTCTCTCTCTCTCAGCCCCTCTCTCTATCTTTCTCCCTCTCTCTATCTTTCTCTCTCTCTCTCTCTCTCTTTCTCTCTCTCTGTCCCTCTCTCTCTCTCTCTCTGTGTCCCTCTCTATCTTTCTTCTCTCTCCCTCTCTCTGTCCCTCTCTCTCTCTCTCTCTCTCTCTTTCTCTCTCTCTGTCCCTCTCTCTCTCTCTCTCTCTCTCTCTCTCTCTCTTTCTTCTCTCTCTCTGTCCCTCTATCTTTCTTCTCTCTCTCTGTCCCCCTCTCTCTCTCTCTCTCTCTCTCTCTCTCTCTGTCCCACTCTCTGTGTCTCTCTATCTTTCTTCTCTTTCCTCTCTCTCTCTCTCTCTCTCTCTCTCTCTCTCTCTCTCTCTCTCTCTCTCTACTCTGGTGTTGTTCTACTCATATCTGCTGTCCTGTGCCTGACTCTCTACACCAGCTACACACAGGACCTTTACAGACCTGGTGTTGTTCTACTCATATCTGCTGTCCTGTGCCTGACTCTCTACACCAGCTACACACAGGACCTTTACAGACCTGGTGTTGTTCTACTCATATCTGCTGTCCTGCACCTGACTCTCTACACCAGCTACACACAGGACCCTTACAGACCTGGTGTTGTTCTACTCATATCTGCTGTCCTGCGCCTGACTCTCTACACCAGCTACACACAGGACCCTTACAGACCTGGTGTTGTTCTACTCATATCTGCTGTCCTGCGCCTGACTCTCTACACCAGCTACACACAGGACCTTACAGACCTGGTGTTGTTCTACTCATATCTGCTGTCCTGCGCCTGACTCTCTACACCAGCTACACACAGGACCCTTACAGACCTGGTGTTGTTCTACTCATATCTGCTGTCCTGCGCCTGACTCTCTACACCAGCTACACACAGGACCCTTACAGACCTGGTGTTGTTCTACTCATATCTGCTGTCCTGCGCCTGACTCTCTACACCAGCTACACACAGGACCTTTACAGACCTGGTGTTGTTCTACTCATATCTGCTGTCCTGCGCCTGACTCTCTACACCAGCTACACACAGGACCTTACAGACCTGGTGTTGTTCTACTCATATCTGCTGTCCTGCGCCTGACTCTCTACACCAGCTACACACAGGACCCTTACAGACCTGGTGTTGTTCTACTCATATCTGCTGTCCTGCGCCTGACTCTCTACACCAGCTACACACAGGACCCTTACAGACCTGGTGTTGTTCTACTCATATCTGCTGTCCTGCGCCTGACTCTCTACACCAGCTACACACAGGACCCTTACAGACCTGGTGTTGTTCTACTCATATCTGCTGTCCTGCGCCTGACTCTCTACACCAGCTACACACAGGACCCTTACAGACCTGGTGTTGTTCTACTCATATCTGCTGTCCTGCGCCTGACTCTCTACACCAGCTACACACAGGACCCTTACAGACCTGGTGTTGTTCTACTCATATCTGCTGTCCTGCGCCTGACTCTCTACACCAGCTACACACAGGACCCTTACAGACCTGGTGTTGTTCTACTCATATCTGCTGTCCTGCGCCTGACTCTCTACACCAGCTACACACAGGACCTTACAGACCTGGTGTTGTTCTACTCATATCTGCTGTCCTGCGCCTGACTCTCTACACCAGCTACACACAGGACCTTACAGACCTGGTGTTGTTCTACTCATATCTGCTGTCCTGCGCCTGACTCTCTACACCAGCTACACACAGGAACCTTACAGACCTGGTGTTGTTCTACTCATATCTGCTGTCCTGCGCCTGACTCTCTACACCAGCTACACACAGGACCCTTACAGACCTGGTGTTGTTCTACTCATATCTGCTGTCCTGCGCCTGACTCTCTACACCAGCTACACACAGGACCTTTACAGACCTGGTGTTGTTCTACTCATATCTGCTGTCCTGCGCCTGACTCTCTACACCAGCTACACACAGGACCCTTACAGACCTGGTGTTGTTCTACTCATATCTGCTGTCCTGCGCCTGACTCTCTACACCAGCTACACACAGGACCCTTACAGACCTGGTGTTGTTCTACTCATATCTGCTGTCCTGCACCTGACTCTCTACACCAGCTACACACAGGACCCTTACAGACCTGGTGTTGTTCTACTCATATCTGCTGTCCTGCGCCTGACTCTCTACACCAGCTACACACAGGACCCTTACAGACCTGGTGTTGTTCTACTCATATCTGCTGTCCTGCGCCTGACTCTCTACACCAGCTACACACAGGACCCTTACAGACCTGGTGTTGTTCTACTCATATCTGCTGTCCTGCGCCTGACTCTCTACACCAGCTACACACAGGAACCTTACAGACCTGGTGTTGTTCTACTCATATCTGCTGTCCTGCACCTGACTCTCTACACCAGCTACACACAGGACCCTTACAGACCTGGTGTTGTTCTACTCATATCTGCTGTCCTGCGCCTGACTCTCTACACCAGCTACACACAGGACCTTACAGACCTGGTGTTGTTCTACTCATATCTGCTGTCCTGCGCCTGACTCTCTACACCAGCTACACACAGGAACCTTACAGACCTGGTGTTGTTCTACTCATATCTGCTGTCCTGCGCCTGACTCTCTACACCAGCTACACACAGGACCTTTACAGACCTGGTGTTGTTCTACTCATATCTGCTGTCCTGCGCCTGACTCTCTACACCAGCTACACACAGGACCCTTACAGACCTGGTGTTGTTCTACTCATATCTGCTGTCCTGCGCCTGACTCTCTACACCAGCTACACACAGGACCCTTACAGACCTGGTGTTGTTCTACTCATATCTGCTGTCCTGCGCCTGACTCTCTACACCAGCTACACACAGGACCTTTACAGACCTGGTGTTGTTCTACTCATATCTGCTGTCCTGCGCCTGACTCTCTACACCAGCTACACAGGCCCTTTACAAATACACAATGAGTAACGATAACTTGCCTATATAGACGGGGTACCAGTACAGAATCCATGTGCAGGGGTACGGGGCAATTGATGGAAAATATGTACATATAGGTAGAGATAAAGTGACTAGGCAACAGGATAGATAATAAACTGTAACAAAAATGGTCAGTGCAGATAGTCCAGGTATCTATTGGTTAACTATTTCACTAACTATTCATCAGTCTTATGGCTGGGGGGTACAAGCTGTTCAGGGTCCTGTTGGTACCAGACCTGGTGCCACTATGTCCATCCTTCCTCCACTCTGGAACAGTTGATGGCAGGTTGAATTATTCAGGACCCTGTATGGCCATTCTTATTATTGCTGTTTGAACCACTCCATAATGTAAACATCAGTAGATTCTATTATTTTACCTCAGTGGGTGCCCATAGTGATGGACTGGTGTGTAGCGTCGTAGCCTCCTTCAACTGGAGAGAATGGATGAGCTGGAAGGGAATTGAGCCGTGCTTGTGTGTGTGTGCATGTGTGTGAATAATTGCTGAAAGGGCCTGTGACAGTCAGTAGTAGAGTAAAGTAGCTGATCAGACAGATGAAGGGTAAAAGGCCTCAGCCGGCTCCCCCCACTCGCCTGTCGTCCTTCCCCAGATACAAGGCTCTCCTCTCCTGCAGGGAGCAGCCTTCTGACCTGGAGATGGCCTTTTTCATTACTGGCATTCCAACACTGTATTTGTTTAAAAAGGAATCAATTAAATGGAAATCTCTCTGAAAGCAGGCTCTGCTAGGAAAACACTGGCTGGTCAACGTTTAGATTGTGCAGCGGCTGCATCTTTTTCCACTCCCTCTGTTTCTATTGCAACCAAAACACACAGTCTTAATTGCTTTATGCAAAAGCACTACACAATCCCCTCTCCGACGTGTTCTTTTCCTTTCATATAGCCATTGTTTGTTCTCCATGCGAGCCTCTCTGAAAGAAGAACAACCTTCCTCGACCTCTCCTTCATATTCCCACTTAATCCGTGGATGTTTTGAAACAGAAATCATTTTGTAATAAGAAAAGAATCTCGACAAACAGAGATGTAAAAAAGTTCTCGACTGTGTGGCAGGAAGAATTGAGCTTCTGGTTTCTAAGAGTTTCTCCTGTGAGGTGGGGCTGTTTTTCTTATGCACATGTTCTATTCCTCTGTCTGTTTGCAGAGGAAACACTCTGTGTTTTTCAATGGGATGAACTTGTCCTCGGCTTTCAAGGCAAACTGTTCTCAGGCTTACACTGCTGTTGTGTGGGCCAAGTTTCTTACACAAGGGATGGTGCAGAACCACTTAACCTTGTCCATTGAAACTCTCACACCTTTTACATGATCGGTCTGCTTAAGACACTTCCATTAAACTCATCATTTGTGATTTGTGACAGACCATGTAATGTCTATAAACAGCACTATGTGAGGATATACACTGAGTGTACAAAACATTAAGAACTTTCCATGACTTAGACCGACCAGGTGAATCCAGGTGAAAGCTATGATCCGATATTGATGTCACTGTTAAATCCACTACAATCAGTGTAGATGAAGGGGAGGAGACGGGTTAAAGAAGGATTCAATGTTAGGAAAGTGTTTGTAATGTTCGGTATACTCAGTGAATGTTAGGTTGGTGCAGAAACCACTTAAACACCAGCCATATTGTAGGACTATGCTAATGGCAGGAGTGTGGTAGTATTCTAGAATAGGAGGAAGCTGATTTAACCATTGATGCATATCTTCCAAATATTAAATCCACTTTCCAACTGTGTTTTACAATAGACATTAACTTCACCGTGATTCTCTGGCCCACTGATATGGAACACGGGTTTATGACATCTGTCATGCAATGCTAATGTAGGGACTCAGTCAGTGGAATGCATACGTGCCTCTCTCTATTCCCACCTCATTTGTCTAGCCGTGCTTTGTTTTTTCTCCTTTTATAAAGAGATGTAACTGAAAAGAGTTCCAGCTCAGTCAGTACTGAAAGTAACTGTTCTGTTTTTCCTTCAGAGTACATCACCTTGAATAGGAAGTCCCTGAGGTCAGCTAGCTACAGTAGCACTGCATCACCATCTGAGGCCTCCTATGGAGGTGTTCTCCCTCTGTCCTCTCACCCTCTCCATCACTTCTACCCTCATCGTCCCTCTCCCTGTTTCTCTCCCCTCCTCCCTCCCTCCCTCCCTCCCTCCCTCCCTCCCTCCCTCCCTCCTCCTCCCTCCCTCCCTCTTTTCCTGTCTCTCATTCATCCCTTTCCTCTCGCTCTCTCTCTCTCTCTCATTTTCCATTCATCTCTCTCTCTTTCTGCATAATTTTCCCTTTCTCTCGCTCTCATTTTCCCTTCATCTCTCTCCCTCTCTCTCTCTCTCTCTCTCTCTCTCTCTCTCTCTCTCTCTCTCTCTCTCTCTCTCTCTCTCTACTGTGACGATAATGAGACAATAGCGCTCCAGTGTTCTTGTAAGCCCCTGTAAACAAGACCCGAGACAAGTTCAATGGATTTGTTAAATTATTGACATTTAATTGGAGGTGCTTTTGTGCAGCCTTCTGAAATGCTATTCCCTGTCTCTCGGTCGCCATGGCTGCTAATGAGCGCAACAGTTATTCACCCTGTCAGGATGTGACGCAGGAACCCGGAGTTCCTCCAAATAAATTCATTGTGTCACTTGGACACAGATAAAACAGGTTGGCATTTTTTAACTGGAAAATGATACCAAAAGAGAATAATAATTAGCATGTTGCTGCTGAAGTGCAGGAGGGAAAAGGAAAGAGAGAGGTTTTCAGGTGTGTTCCTTTTCCATCTGGTTAATAGCTCTGCAGCTGTCCTGCTGTAATCCCTATGGAGCTGTCTGAGGCAGGCCATTTAACACACACACACACACACACACACACACACACACACACACACACACACACACACACACACACACACACACACACACACACACACAAACACACAGTCTTGTATAACTAACCTTGTGGGGACAGACAATTCAGTGTCCCATTCAAAATCCTATTTTCCCTATACATAAATCTAACCCTTACCCTAACCTTAATCCTAAACCTAACCCTAGCTCCTAACCCTGAAACTAATTCTAACCTTAATCCTAAACCTAACCCTAGCTCCTAACCCTGAAGCTAATTCTAACCTTAATCCTAAACCTAACCTTAGCTCTTAAGCCTGAAGCTAATTCTAACCTTAATCCTAAACCGAACATTAGCTCTTAACCCTGAAGCTAATTCTAACCTTAATCCTAAACCGAACCTTAGCTCTTAACCCTGAAGCTAATTCTAACCTTAATCCTAAACCTAACCCTAGTTCCTAACCCTGAAGCTAATTCTAACCTTAATCCTAAACCTAACCCTAGTTCCTAACCCTGAAGCTAATTCTAACCTTAATCCTAAACCTAACCCTAGTTCCTAACCCTGAAGCTAATTCTAACCTTAATCCTAAACCCCCTAGAAATAGCATTTGATCTTCTGGTGACATACAAACTGTCCCCAGTTGGTCCAATTTTTGTTTGTTTACTATTCTTGTGGGGACTTTTTGGTTCCTACAAGTATTGTTAAACACGTCCACACACACACACACACACACACACACACACACACACACACACACACACACACACACACACACACACACACGTCCCCCCCCCTCCCACACACACACACACACACACACACGTCCCCCCCTCCCACACACACACACACACACACGTCCCCCCCCCCCCCACACACACACACACACACACACACACACACGTCCACACACACACACACGTCCCCCCCCCTCCCACACACACACACACACACACACACACATGCCCCCCCCTCCCACACACACACACACGTCCACACACACACACACACACACACACACACACACACACACACACACACACACGTCCATACACACACACACACACGTCCCCCCCCTCCCACACACACACACACACACACACACACACACACACACACACACACACACACACACACACAGTACTAGACCAGTGTTCAGAACATGCAGAACATGTATAGTTTGTCTTCTCTACATATCCTCCCCTCTCCCTCTCTGTCTGGCCTCGCTCCCTTGTGTTCCCATCCTGACCTTACGGCTAGCACTCAGGGGTTGTGCTGCTAACACATGTGATAATGCTGTTTACATAGACTTTAAGTGGGGTGACATTACACCCTCCATGTCAGAGAAAATAGCTAATTTCCATAAGCCCTGGAAATGCAAAAAAAAAAGCCCTGCTCATTTATGTGGTGAATAGTAATTGAATTACTATTCTCCTTCAGGTGAGGCTTCAGATGTTAAGGAGGAGGAGGAGGAGGGGGATGGAGGAGGAGGAGGAGTATGATGGACGAGGAGTGGGATAGAGGAGGATGAGGAGTATAATGGAGGAGGAGTGGGATGGAGGAGGAGGAGGAGTATGATGGAGGAGGTGGGGGATGGAGGAGGAGGAGGAGTATGATGGAGGAGGTGGGGGATGGAGGAGGATGAGGAGGGAGATGGAGGAGGAGTATGATGGAGGAGGAGTGGGATGGAGGAGGAGGAGGAGTGGGATGGAGGAGGAGGAGTGGGATGGAGGAGGAGGAGTGGGATGGAGGAGGAGGAGTGGGATGGAGGAGGAGGAGGAGTGGGATGGAGGAGGAGGAGGAGGAGGGGGATGGAGGAGGAGGAGGAGGAGGAGGAGTGGGATGGAGGAGGAGGAGGAGTGGGATGGAGGAGGAGGAGGAGTGGGATGGAGGAGGAGGAGGAGTGGGATGGAGGAGGAGGAGTGGGATGGAGGAGGAGGAGGAGTGGGATGGAGGAGGAGGAGTGGGATGGAGGAGGAGGAGGAGTGGGATGGAGGAGGAGGAGGAGTGGGATGGAGGAGGAGGAGGAGGAGTGGGATGGAGGAGGAGTGGGATGGAGGAGGAGGAGGAGTGGGATGGAGGAGGAGTGGGATGGAGGAGGAGAAGGAGTGGGATGGAGGAGGAGGAGTGGGATGGAGGAGGAGGAGGAGTGGGATAGAGGAGGAGTGGGATGGAGGAGGAGAAGGAGTGGGATGGAGGAGGAGGAGGAGTGACAAGAGGGTAGGGATGGAACCTGACATGATCAATTACTTTGCAGTATTTCTACCACAAGACTCAATACTGTGATATGAAATCTTCCAACTCCACAGACCAGTGCTGAAACAATTTACTATCCTGCGAACACTGATAAACATACTAGGCACAGCTTGTCATCAATAGCATTTTACACTGTAAACCATTTAACTGTAAACCATTTAACTGTAAACCATTTAAGTGTTCACGGTGAAGTGTCTTTACAGATAGGCTGTGTACACTGTTACAAACACTCTGTGGTACACTCCACACTAGTAGAACGTCATTGTAAAGTTAAAGAGCAGATGAAAGTCAGCAGCAAACTCAAAATAATACTAAATACTTAACTCTAAGAAACTATTATGAAGAAAGACACCCTGAAATGAACTTTAATGGGTGAGGTTAAACAGGAAGAGATCTGTATGGTTTTCCTGTAGATATCCCACTGCTAGAGGGAGAGGAGAGAGTGCTAGTAGTAATTACAAACAGCCAGGGGGACTACATCTAGGTCTGGACTGGGCAGCGACTACATCTAGGTCTGGACTGGGCAGCGACTACATCTAGGTCTGGACTGGGCAGCGACTACATCTAGGTCTGGACTGGGCAGCGACTACATCTAGGTCTGGACTGGGCAGCGACTACATCTAGGTCTGGACTGGGCAGCGACTACATCTAGGTCTGGACTGGGCAGGGACTACATCTAGGTCTGGACTGGGCAGCGACTACATCTAGGTCTGGCCTGGGCAGCGACTACATCTAGGTCTGGACTGGGCAGGGACTACATCTAGGTCTGGACTGGGCAGCGACTACATCTAGGTCTGGACTGGGCAGCGACTACATCTAGGTCTGGACTGGGCTGCACTGGGCTGGGCTGCACTGCGCTGGGCTGGTCTGTACTGTGCTGGTCTGGGCTGTACTGGGCTGGGCGGGGCAGCACTGGGCTGGTCTGGGCTGCACTGAGCTGGGCTGCACTGGGCTGGGCTGTACTGGGCTGGGCTGCACTGGTCTGGGCTGCACTGGGCTGGGCTGGGCTGCACTGGGCTGGTCTGTACTGTGCTGGTCTGGGCTGTACTGGGCTGGTCTGGGCTGGTCTGGGCTGCACTGGTCTGGGCTGGTCTGGGCTGTACTGCGCTGAGCTGTACTGGGCTAGTCTGGGCTGGGGTAGTACTAGTATACTATTCACTCTTACTGTTACTGTAGCTTCATATGGAAGTTCTCCGGAGCTCGTTCCTGCTTCTCTCTCCTTTCAATTTAGTTTCCCTCCATATGGTTGATTATTTTGTACCGTCAGCACCAGATATGTTTTAACTGATGAAATCGGTTGAGCGATAAGTGGACAGGACAGCGATAGTCTGGTTGTCAACACGTAGAGAGGACTTGGGACTAGAGAATAGAGAGAAAGCCCTGGTTCTCCTCTCCGAGATTCTTCCCTTAATCACTTAGAACTTATGTTTTAAACATCAGGAAAAAGTCAAGACAGTGTTATGGGGGCCATGACTCTTCCCCGCTATCTCTCTCTCTGTCATCCTGCTAATTTGGCGTTTAGAAGATCTTAAGCTTTTCAAGCACTGGGTTTTCAGGAATCAGTTTTCACCGGAGGCGTCTTGATTCGAGGATATTTGTCGCTGATTGATCTTCTTTCAGAGAAGGGTTAGGCTTTTGAGTGATGCCAGGAGATTGAGCTAATGATAAGTAATTCCGCTAATTGCTATGAAATTAGACTTTGCCATCCGTGCTGTAATTACTTGTGCCTGACTTTGTATTCAGAGATGGTTGAGCACCGCTCCCCTGTGCTGCTGCCATGTGATCCTGTCAGGACAGAGAGCTATGGTCCGGCTGGCCCAGTCAGTACTGCTGAAGCTGCAGTTTGTCCCCCCACCCCCTCTGTGTTGTTGTTGGGGGACGTTTATTGGATTGCCAGTCTCCTCTGTTTGCTGCGTGCCCCGGCCGGCCGGTGAGGGAGTGCCCTTGCGGGGACAGCAGCAGCAGCGGCTTCAGGAGCGCCACACCACATCAATTCTGCATCATTTGCATTACAGTGCGCAGTAAACTATAGATGATTTGGAATACAAATGTATTCCAAACCAACAGGCGTGGGGAAATATGCTGGGTGGAGGAGAGGGCTCAGTAGGTGGAGGGGAGGGGGAGGGCTCAGTGGGTGGAGGCCATCAGGGTAAAGGAGAGCCCAGAGATGGGGCCAGATTTGTTGTGCTGTCTGGACAAAATCAGCTCGCCACCCTGAGCTTTTATATGACCTCTGGTCACCTCTAAAGCCTTGCTAATAATACCCACTTTGTTGAACCTGACTACATCCAATTTATATTTACACTAAAATGGCCATGTTTTTTAAATCAACTCTATTACACTATTTTAGCATTGAGTGCATAATAACAATGGGTTTAGAACCTCACTTTATGCCATTATAAATGTATATTACATTTTATAATGTAGCTTGTCATCAGATCATCCCTGGCTCTTTCTTTGTGCATCCCTAAACTAGAGGTCGACCGATTAATCAGAATGACCGATTAATTAGGGCCGATTTTAAGTTTTCATAACAATCGGAAATCGGTATTTTTGGACGCCGATTTGGCCGATTTAATGTTCTTTTTTTAAATTAACAAACAAATTCATATTTTTTTTTTTTTACCTTTATTTAACTAGGCAAGTCAGTTAAGAACACATTCTTATTTTCAACGACGGCCTAGGAACGGTTGGTTAACTGCCTTGTTCAGGGGCAGAACGACAGATTTTTACCTTGTCAGCTCGGGGATTCAATCTTGCAACCTTACGGTTAACTAGTCCAACGCTCTAACCACCTGCTTTACATTGCACTCCACGAAGAGTCTGCCTGTTACGCGAATGCAGTAAGAAGCCAAGGTAAGTTGCTAGCTAGCATTAAAATTATCTTATAAAAAACAATCAATCATAATCACTAGTTAACTACACATGGTTGATGATATTACTAGTTTATCTAGCCTGTCCTGCGTTGCATATAATCGCTTAGGTACACGTTGCTCCAACCATAAACATCAATGTCTTTCTTAAAATCAATACACAAATATATATTTTTAAACCTGCATATTTAGTTAATATTGCCAGCTAACATGAATTTCTTTTAACTAGGGAAAATGTGTCACTTCTCTTACAAACAGAGTCAGGGTATATGCAGCAGTTTGGGCCGCCTGGTTCATTGCGAACTGTGAAGACTTCGCCAAACGGGGGATGATTTAACAAAAGCGCATTTGCAAAAAAAGCAGAATTGTTGCACGACTGTACCTAACCATAAATATCAATGCTTTTCTTAAAATCTTAAAATCAATACACAGAAGTAAACCTGCATATTTAGCTAAAAGAAATCCAGGTTAGCAGGCAATATTAACCAGGTGAAATTGTGTCATTTTGCGTTCATTACATGCAGAGTCAGGGTATATGCAACAGTTTGGGCCGCCTGGCTCGTTGCGAACTAGTTAGCCAGAATTTTACGTAATTATGACATAACATTGAAGGTTGTGCAATGTAACAGGAATATTTAGACTTAGGGATGCCACCCGTTAGATAAAATGCGGAACGGTTCCGTATTTCACTGAAAAGAAAAACGTTTTGTTTTCGAGATGATAGTTTCCGGATTCGACCATATTAATGACCAAAGGCTCGTATTTCTGTGTGTTATTATGTTATAATTAAGTCTATGATTTGATAGAGCAGTCTGACTGAGTGGTGGTAGGCAGCAGCAGGCTCGTAAGCATTCATTCAAACAGCACTTTCGTTTTGCAAGCAGCTCTTCGCTGTGCTACAAGCATTTCACTGTTTATGACTTCAAGCCTGTCAACCCCCGAGATTAGGCTGGTGTAACCGATGTGAAATGGCTAGCTAGTTAGCGGGGTGCACATTAATAGCGTTTCAAACGTCACTCGCTCTGAGACTTGGAGTAGTTGTTCCCCTTGCTCTGCATGGGTAACGCTGCTTCGAGGGTGGCTGTTGTCGATGTGTTCCTGGTTCGAGCCCAGGTAGGAGCGAGGAGAGGGACGGAAGCTATACTGTTACACTGGCAATACTAAAGTGCCTATAAGAACATCCAATAGTCAAAGGTATATGAAATACAAATTGTATAGAGAGAAATAGTCCTATAATTCCTATAATAACTACAACCTAAAACTTCTTACCTGGGAATATTGAAGACTCATGTTAAAAGGAACCACCAGCTATCATATGTTCTCATGTTCTGAGCAAGGAACTTAAACGTTAGCTTTCTTACATGGCACATATTGCACTTTTACTTTCTTCTCCAACACTTTGTTTTTGCATTATTTAAACCAAATTGAACATGTTTCATTATTTATTTGAGGCTAAATTGATTTTATTGATGTATTATATTAAGTTAAAATAAGTGTTAATTCAGTATTGTTGTAATTGTCATTATTACAAATAAATTAAAATAATCGGCCGATTAATCGGTATCGGCGTTGTTGGCCCTCCAATAATCGGTATTGGCATTGAAAAATCATAATCGGTCGACCTCTACCCTAAACCCCTATAAATGTGTGACTGCATCAGTATCAGCTGAAAAAATACTCATCTTTAACACACCTCTCTCACAAAGTCATAATCTTGTCTGTCCCTCGTTAAGACCCTTCCCCCCTTCCTCCTCTCCCTCCATCTTCCCCTTTCTCTCTACCCCATTGTTTCGGGACATCAAATGCACCTCAGTATGCACACGGTGCACCTCACAATGGCCTCCTGACAGCTCCAGTGGACATTAAAGGTTCCCGTTGACAGAGCAGAGGGGATTGGGAGAGGCGGTCCAAGATCTGTTGCCGGGGCTAATGAAAAAGATTTATTCATGATTTTAAAAGTCGGTATAAGCACTCTCTGGAACATTACTGTTTCCGATCTTTTCATGGCACTCTCTCTCCGAGGTGTGATTATCTGTTGTGACTCTCTCACAGCTTCTACAGGTTCCCAACGCCTTAACTTAAGACTGGATAATAGATACAGTAGAAGTCGGATTACTGTGGTTATACAGTATTATAAACTGGGTGGTTCGAGCCCTGAATGCTTATTGGCTGACAGCAGTGGTATATCAGACAGTATACCACAGGTATAGCAAAACATTTATTTTTACTACTCTAATTACGTTGGTAACCAGTTTATAATAGCAATAAGGCACCTTGGGTGTTTGTGAGATATGGCCAATATACCACAGCTAAGGGCTGTATCCAGGCACCACTCCGCTTTGTGTCGTGCCAAGAACAGCCCTTAGCCGTGGTATATTGGCCATATAGCACACCCCCCCAGGCATTATTGCTTAAGTACACCATCAGAGTGTAATGTACTATACTGTATTACATTTTGTTTTATAAGTATGATGAAATATGTGAAATGGATAGGTTGTCTTCCTGTGGCTGTGTCTCACTGGGAGCTCTGTCATATCTCTGTGTTCTTCTGGCTGTGTCTCACTGGGAGCTCTGTCATATCTCTGTGTTCTCCTGGCTGTGTCTCACTGGGAGCTCTGTCATATCATGTGTTCTCCTGGCTGTGTCTCACTGGGAGCTCTGTCATATCTCTGTGTTCTCCTGGCTGTGTCTCACTGGGAGCTCTGTCATATCTCTGTGTTCTCCTGGCTGTGTCTCACTGGGAGCTCTGTCATATCTCTGTGTTCTCCTGGCTGTGTCTTTGCTGGATGCCCCTATGACAGTCATTAAATAGGTTACTCTCCTGTCCCGGTAAAAATAGACCTGTTCTCACCATGAGGTGAGGTTCTCAGCAGTCCTCTCTCTCTGTGTGTGTTGGTTTATTTGTGTGTGTGTGTGTGTTTGTGTATTTGTGTGTGTATACATATGTGTGTGTGCACATGTTCATGTATGGAAACACTCGCAACTGTAGTGTCGGTTGTTCTGTACTGCTCTGGGATCTGATTTTAACGAGTCTTCTCTCTTTTTCATCTTTCATTGTTACTTTTACCCAGAGGGCCTTTTCCTTCCCCCTCCCCCTAATGCTTCACATTCCTTCTCTATGCAACCCAGCTTGTTTCCTGATATTGCACATTGTTTGGGAACTTCAAAAGGCTCCATTTTCAACATGTGTCCATTTAGACTGTAAAGGAATCTATGTCATGTGTTCTGAATTACCCCCCCCTCCCCCTCCCTCCCTACTTAAACACTAACATGTGAAGAAACTAATCAGAACATACATGACCAATCAGTCTTCACCCTGGATTTCAGATTTCAGAAAATCATCTTTACAGTAGATACATGTTCAACTTTCCATCCAGTGTATATAACATCAATATACATTTATAGAGCCAGATTCCTGTTCCCCCTGTTATCTAATCCATCCAGCGGGTGAAGGAGGCCTGTGTCTCCAGGCTGTTAGCTGTGTGAAGGAGAGGGATCTGCCATAATGTATGTAACCTTGGCAGAGGGCTGACAGGGAGGCCAAACGGGGGTCACCACTGAGCTGCCCGGTCCTGGAGAAGACCACTGTGCTATTGGGTGGGGGTGAAGCCAGAGCAGACCACTGTGCTATTGGGTGGGGGTGAAGCCAGAGCAGACCACTGTGCTATTGGGTGGAGGTGAAGCCGGAGCAGACCACTGTGCTATTGGGTGGGGGTGAAGCCGGAGCAGACCACTGTGCTATTGGGTGGAGGTGAAGCCGGAGCAGACCACTGTGCTATTGGGTGGGGGTGAAGAAGGAGATAATGCAGCAGCAAGCCACATGGCTCTCTCTCTCTCTCTCTCTCTCTCTCTGTCTCTCTCTCTCTCTCTCTCTCTCTCTCTCTCTCTCTCTCTGTCTCTCTCTCTCTCTCTCTCTCTCTCTCTCTCTCAATTCAATTCAAGGGGCTTTATTGGCATGGGAAACATATGTTAACATTGCCAAAAAAAGTGAGGTAGATAATATACAAAAGTGAAATAAACAATAAAAATGAACAGTAAACATTACACATACAGAAGTTCCAAAAGAATAAGGACATTACAAATGTCATATTATGAATATACAGTGTTGTAACGATGTACAAATGGTTCAAGTACAAAAGGGAAGATAAATAAACATAAATATCGGTTGTATTTACAATGGTGTTTGTTCTTCTCTGATTTCCCTTTTCTTGTGGCAACAGGTCACAAATCTTGCTGCTGTGATGGCAGTGTGCACATAGCTTGTCTTCTCTTGAGAGCCATGTGTGCCTATGGCGGCCTTTCTCAATTGCACGGCTATGCTCACTGAGTCTGTACATAGTCAAAGCTTTCCTTAAGTTTGGGTCAGTCACAGTGGTCAGGTATTCTGCCACTGTGTACTCTCTGTTTGGGGACAAATAGTATCCTAGTTTGCTTTGTTTTTTGTTAATTCTTTCCAATATGTCAAGCAATTATCTTTTTGTTTTCTCATAATTTGGTTGGGTCTAATTGTGTTGCTGTCCTGGGGCTCTGTGGGGTGTGTTTGTGTTTGTGAACAGAGCCCCAGGACCAGCTTGCTTAGGGGACTCTTCTCCGGTTTCATCTCTCTGTAGGTGATGACTTTGTTATGGAAGATTTGGGAATTGCTTCCTTTTAGGTGGTTGTAGAATTTAAGAGGTGTTTTCTGGATTTTGATAATTAGCGGGTATTGGCTTTATTCTGCTCTACATGCATTATTTGGTGTTTTACGTTGAACACAGAGGATATTTTTGGAGAATTCTGCATGCAGAGTCTCAATTTGGTGTTTGTCATTTTGTGAATTCTTGGTTGGTGAGCAGACCCCTGACCTCACAACCATAAAGGGCAATGGGTTGGTAACTGATTCAAGTATTTTTAGCCAGTGTCACGTTGGCATGAAGGATCAGGAGACAGGCGCAGGAATGCGTAATAGTTTTTTTTATTAAGCCCAAATTGTGGCGTGCCGTGTAAAGGCACAGGGACGAAGACCAAACAACACGTAACAAAACACAAGGTAGAAAGCCAAAACAAAAGAGCGAGGAGTACCTCGAATAAATAACACACGCGCACAATGATTAACACACGGACGAGACCAATAATCATCTACACAATGATTAACACACGGACGAGACCAATAATCATCTACACAATGATTAACACACGGACGAGACCAATAATCATCTACACAATGATTAACACACGGACGAGACCAATAATCATCTACACAATGATTAACACACGGACGAGACCAATAATCATCTGCACAATAATTAACACACGGACGAGACCAATAATCATCTACACAATGATTAACACACGGACGAGACCAATAATCATCTGCACAATGATTAACACACGGACGAGACCAATAATCATCTACACAATGATTAACACACGGACGAGACCAATAATCATCTGCTCAATGATTAACACACGGACGAGACCAATAATCATCTGCACAATCCACAATGGCACGAAAGCCAAAACACACAGTACAGGTACTCACACGCACTAACGGACATAGTAACGATAATCGACAGGACACTGGTAAACCAAGGACACACTTATACAATTACTAATCACTGGGAATAGGGGCCAGGTGTGTCAAATTTGATGTTCCTTGTGATGGCATAGAAGGCCATTCTTGCCTTGTCAGATCGTTCACAGCTCTGTGGAAGTTACCTGTGGCGCTGATGTTTAGGCCGAGGTATGTGGAGTTTTTTGTGTGCTCTAGGGCAATGGTGTCTAGATGGAATTTGTATTTGTGGTCCTGGCGACTGGACCTTTTTTGGAGCACCATTATTTTTGTCTTTGTGAGATTTACTGTCAGGGCCCAGGTCTAACAGAATATGTGCAGAAGATCTAGGTGCTGCTGTAGGCCCTCCTTGGTTGGGGACAGAAGCACCAGATCATCGGCAAACAGTAGACATTTGACTTCAGATTCTAGTAGGGTGAGGCTGGGTGCTGCAGACTGTTCTATTGCCCTCGCCAATTCGTTGATATATATGTTGAAGAGGGTGGGGCTTTAGCTGCATCCCTGTCTCACCCAATGGCCCCGTGGAAAGAAATGTGTGTGTTTTTTGCCAATTTTAACTGCACACTTGTTGTTTGTGTACATGGACTTTATAATGTCGTATGTTTTCCCCCAACACCACTTTCCATCAATTTGTATAGCAGGGAGCCTCTGAGACCTCCCTTAAACCCCTCAGCTGCTCCTCCTCCCAACACTCTATGGATGGATTTAATGAGGACATATATGACAGATGTAGCTGTTTCTTGCATGTGTACTAGTCTGTGAGGGTTGTTTTATGTGGCTGTTAAATGTGCCTCCACAATGCTTGTTTATGAACGTGCCAGAACAAAGGCCTCTGATTCTATCAGCTGCTAGCCTTCACATCAAAGCTGCTTGTTTGTGGCCATTGGGGGTCTCTTCCATGTTTTTCACACCTCTCTCTGGCTTTCTAGGGCTCCGGAGTTGTTGTAATTGGAGAACATGCTTGTTGGGAAAAGGCCCACTATTAGGCTAATTGCAAACTGCTTGGAGAGAGAACTTTTATACCTACATCAAATAAAACCGCTAGATCTTTAAATAGTACTAAATCCGCTCCTACAGCTTACTATTGATGATTTCAGACAAGCGGGTGTCAAGAGCTAACAAACAGACCCACTGGAGAAGGAGTTGTGTTTAATACTATCAGTGTAATAATGCTGAAGACATCTGTAAGGAGAAATTGTGTGTGCGTGTGTCTCTGAGGACCAGCTCAGTGACCTTCACCTTGCTGTCCTCTGACTCTCCCTCCATCCTCCTCCTCCTCATTCTCCTCCTCCTCCTACTCTTCTCCTCCTCCTCTTCTTCCTCTTACTCTCCACCCAGACATCATAATGGAGCTGCTCTCAGCTGGCTGACGTGTGTCATTTGGAATTTAAAATAGAGAGATACCTTGATCCTACACTACAGAGAGTAATGCGTACAGCCCAGTACATCACTGGGGCCAAGCTTCCTGCCTTCCCGGACCTCTATACCAGGCAGTGTCAGAGGAAGGCCCAAAACATTGTCAAAGACTCCAGTCACCCAAGTCATAGATTGTTCTTTCTGCTATCGCACGGCAAGCGGTACCGGAGCGCCGAGTCTAGGTTCAAAAGGCTCCTTAACAGCTTCTACCCCCAAGCCATAAGACTGCTGAACAATTCATCAAATGACCAGTTGAACTATTTGCATTAACCTGTATCTCACCTTCAGGTAGGCTAGTGGTTAGAGCGTTGGACTTGTAACTGGAAGGTTGCAAGATCAAATCCCTGAGCTGACAAGGTAAAAATATGTCGTTCTGCCCCTGAACAAGGCCCACTGTTCCTAGGCTGTAATTGAAAATAAGAATTTGTTCTTAACTGACTTGCCTAGTTAAATGAAGGTAAAATAAAATAAACATGTACAAATTACCTTGACTGACCTGTACCTCTGCACATTGACTTGGTACTGGTACCCCCTGTATAAAGCCTCATTATTGTGTTACTTACATTTTTTTAACTTTAATTTATTTACATATTTTCTGAAATATATTATCTTAAAACTGCATTGTTGGTTAAGCGCTTGTAAGTAAGGATTTCACAGGAATGTCTACACCTGTTGTATTCAGCGCATGTAGCAAATAAGATTTGATTTGATGTGAGAGATCAATGCAGGATCAGGACATGGAATGGGTTTTCTATGAAGACGGAAGTGTTGCTTAACTAAGGGATGGACAAATAAATAGGGAGCTGACCTGAAAAGGAAAGATACTGTTCATGGTCTATATTAGGATTCTTCATGTTAGCCTAGCGGTTAGCCTAGCGGTTAGCCTAGTTAGCCTAGCGGTTAGCGAGGCGAACCAGCAACAAGAGGGTTGGCAGTATCTGGTCTGACGGGAATAAAATCTGTTGGGAAGTCAGCTGGCAACCGGAGGGTTGCTAGTTTCAACTCCTAGGTGCCATTGCCCGCCGTTGTTCCCTTGAACAAGAACCTTAAGCCCCCGCAACAACTGTTCACAGGCGTCCAGTTTTTTCTCATCATTGAACATGATAGGGAAGATATCAACACATTTTTAATGCTAATGCCTAAAAGAGAGCTTTTACAAAATTATTTACAGCATCGCTAATATTTTTATTTTTATTCTATTAATGTTTAGGTTCCCCTGTCTTGGCGCAAGACCCTCTGAGTTGTGTATTAATCATGTGTAATATTACTACTCTGTACTAGAGGTCGACCGATCATGGTTTTTCAACGCTGATACCGATACCGATTATTGGAGGACCCAAAAAAATCCGATACCGATTAATTAGCCTATTTTATATGTATATATATATATCGGATTTTTTTGGGTCCTCCAATAATATATATATATATTTCTAATAATGACAATTACAACAATTCTGAATGAACAATGAACACTTTTATTTTAACTTAATATAATACATCAATAAAATAAATGTAGTCTCAAATAAATAATGAAACATGTTCAATTTGGTTTAAATAATGCAAAAACACAGTGTTGGAGAAGAAAGTAAAAGTGCAATATGTGCCATGTAAGAAAGCTAACGTTTAAGTTCCTTGCTCAGAACATGAGAACATATGAAAGCTGGTGGTTCCTTTTGACATGAGTCTTCAATATTCCCTGTTAAGAAGTTTCAGGTTGTAGTTATTATAGGAATTATAGGACTATTTCTCTCTATACCATTTGTATTTCATATACCTTTGACTATTGGATGTTCTTATAGGCACTTTAGTATTGCCAGCCTAATCTCGGGAGTTGATAGGCTTGAAGTCATGAACAGCGCTGTGCTTCAAGCATTGCTAAGAGCTGCTGGCAAACAAAGGAAAGTGCTGTTTGAATGAATGCTTACGAGCCTGGTGCTGCCTACCACCGCTCAGTCAGACTGCTCTATCAAATATCAAATCATAGACTTAATTATAATATAATAAACAGACAGAAATATGACCCTTAGGCCATTAATATGGTCAAATCCGGAAACTATCATTTTGAAAACAAAACGTTTATTCTTTCAGTGAAATACGGAACCGTTCCGTATTTTATCGAACAGGTGGCAACCCTAAGTCTAAATATTGCTGTTACATTGCACAACCTTCAAAGTTATAGCTCATTGTTAATAGCCATGCATGGCAACTGTAGCTTACAGAAATAGTAGAGATGATATGGTGACACATAGAAACAGAGATGATAGGGTGACACATAGAAACAGAGATGATAGGGTGACACATAGAAACAGAGATGATATGGTGACACATAGAAACAGAGATGATATGGTGACACATAGAAACAGAGATGATATGATGATACACATAAACAGAGATGTTTGACATGGCAGAGAGAGAAAGCATCAACGGTTACAGTCAGGGCTCAGTAATCTGCCTCTGAGTGGCTCCTGAAACAGGCACCAACTTACACTTTGTTGTTATAGCGGTTTTTCCCAAAACATATGGACGCAAATAGGAGTCAATACTAAAGGCATGATGAGCATGGGCCTAAAGACTGAGAAGAGGACTCATCGCAGGCACCATGTTGTTGATGAATGATTTATGAGCTGTCTACCTGACAGCATGCCATATCAGCAGGCTGCCACCCCCCTGCTAACAGTCGGTCTATACTCTGCCTGCCTGCTTCCTTATCATGTTGCACAGGATGGTGGCCACTCCATAACCCACCCAGATGGCTTGTCTTACTCTCAGTACAATAGATATTTTCTCTGCGAGGCTGCACAGTACAGTACAGTCAGTATCTTTTTTGCTACATTTTATCCCTGTGTCCTCTGCTAGTCTTTATCTCAGGGGAGCTGGTGTGCCTTTGATACGACAACAAAAAAATCCCAGTATGTTTCAAAATGGTGTGTAAACTGTTAGATTAATCAAAAGCATTTAATCAACTCAGGCTGTTAAACCGTATAGGTTCAAAGTGACCCTGAGAACTCGCAAATGCATTACAATTCAAAATATGGGGTAGGGGATTCATTTAGGTATTTAGCTATCACCTGAATGCAAATTTGTGCGCTTGAAGTGTATATTCTTTGCAAAACGCAGGAGCAGCGACGTTTGAATAACTCAATAACTTAATAGTGGTGTAAATCAGGCAAATTAGTCTTAATCCCCTCAACCCCTAACCCTTGACCTTGTAAATATTGTAAATATTGCCAAATCCTGCCCCATGGTCCCTGGCTTGTGCTCTCCGGGTCGTAGTGCATCAGATATGCTGATCTGGCAAATTCATGACAGGATTTCCACCAGCACATGAGGCATGGAAAGGGACAGGGGTGGGGTGGGGTGAAGGGGGTGAGGTGTAGAGAGGGACAGGGGTGGGGTGAAGGGGGTGAGGTGTAGAGAGGGACAGGGGTGGGGTGAAGGGGGTGAGGTGTAGAGAGGGACAGGGGTGGGGTGAAGGGGGTGAGGTGGAGAGAGGGACAGGGGTGGGGGTGAGGTGTAGAGAGGGACAGGGGTGGGGGTGAGGTGTAGAGAGGGACAGGGGTGGGGGTGGGGGTAGTTAGTCTTGGACAGGGGTGGGGGTGAGGGTAGTTAGTCTTGGACAGGGGTGGGGGTGAGGGAGGTGCAGTAATCTGTCACCCTTGGTTGGTGAAGTGTTTCCCCCCTGTCATTCCGGGAATGGTATCTCTGTTTCTGTTCTGTGTTTTGGCTAATCTGTCAGACTCATTATTTCAACTGGTGAGCAGGGTGGGAGGTGGGCAGGGTGGGAGGGGAAGGGATGAGGATGCAGAGGTGAGGGGGAGTAGGGTATGGTGAGGGGGGGTTGGGTATGGTGTGGCTTGGTGAGGGAGGGGGGATAGGGTATGGTGGGGCTTGGTGAGGGAGGAGGGGTATGGTAGGGCTTGGTGAGGGAGGGGGGGTATGGTGGGGCTTGGTGGGGGGGTAGGGTATGGTAGGGCTTGGTGAGGGGGGGGGTATGGTAGGGCTTGGTGAGGGAGGGGGGGGTATGGTGGGGCTTGGTGAGGGGGGGGTAGGGTATGAGGGGGGGGGTATGGTAGGGCTTGGTGAGGGAGGGGGGGTATGGTGGGGCTTGGTGGGGGGGGTAGGGTATGGTAGGGCTTGGTGAGGGAGGGGGGGTATGGTAGGGCTTGGTGAGGGAGGGGGGGTATGGTGGGGCTTGGTGAGGGGGGGTAGGGTATGGTAGGGCTTGGTGAGGGAGGGGGGGTATGGTGGGGCTTGGTGGGGGGGTAGGGTATGGTAGGGCTTGGTGAGGGAGGGGGGGTATGGTGGGGCTTGGTGAGGGGGGGTATGGTAGAGCTTGGTGAGGGAGGGGGGGTATGGTGGGGCTTGGTGGGGGGGTAGGGTATGGTAGGGCTTGGTGAGGGAGGGGGGGTATGGTAGGGCTTGGTGAGGGAGGGGGGGTATGGTAGGGCTTGGTGAGGGAGGGGGGGTATGGTGGGGCTTGGTGGGGGGGTAGGGTATGGTAGGGCTTGGTGCAGAGGAGACCCCAGGTTTGGGTGGTTTCACACACTAAATACTCTGGAGATTAAAGCCTGTCAGCATTCAAACTACAATATCTGTCTCTTCTAAGGACCTTGTCCCTAGAGTTCAGCTGTAGTTTGAAATCCTAAAACACTGTCTTCACTTACAAGTCTACATGTTGTTTTATTGAAACAGCTTGGTTTTCATGTCTTGCATAAACAGTTGCTATTCATCTGGTTGCAGAACATGCTCCCCGCGCAGAGGAGACCACACTGAAAAAAAATCCACACTCTCTCTGAGATATTTCCTCATGGGAACTTCAGACACTTATTATCTAGAATAAAAAAGGAACACACGTTTTGTCTGATGCCCTGACTTGCTGAGGACTTTGACTGTTCAGTGAGGAAGCCCTGACTTGCAGAGGACTGTGGCTGTTCAGTCACGAAGCCCTGGTTTGTGGAAGACTGTAGTTGTTCAGTGAGGAAGCCCTGACTTGGAGAGGACTATGGCTGTTCAGTGAGGAAGCCCTGACTTGGAGAGGACTGTGGGTGTTCAGTGAGGAAGCCCTGACTTGGAGAGGACTGTGGCTGTTCAGTGAGGAAGCCCTGACTTGGAGAGGACTGTGGGTGTTCAGTGAGGAAGCCCTGACTTGGAGAGGACTGTGGCTGTTCAGTGTGGAAGCCCTGACTTGGAGAGGACTATGGCTGTTCAGTGAGGAAGCCCTGACTTGGAGAGGACTATGGCTGTTCAGTGAGGAAGCCCTGACTTGGAGAGGACTGTGGGTGTTCAGTGAGGAAGCCCTGACTTGGAGAGGACTGTGGCTGTTCAGTGTGGAAGCCCTGACTTGGAGAGGACTATGGCTGTTCAGTGAGGAAGCCCTGACTTGGAGAGGACTGTGGGTGTTCAGTGAGAAAGCCCTGACTTGGAGAGGACTGTGGCTGTTCAGTGAGGAAGCCCTGACTTGGAGAGGACTGTGGCTGTTCAGTGTGGAAGCCCTGACTTGGAGAGGACTATGGCTGTTCAGTGAGGAAGCCCTGACTTGGAGAGGACTATGGCTGTTCAGTGAGGAAGCCCTGACTTGGAGAGGACTATGGCTGTTCAGTGAGGAAGCCCTGACTTGGAGAGGACTATGGCTGTTCAGTGAGGAAGACCTGACTTGGAGAGGACTATGGCTGTTCAGTGAGGAAGCCCTGACTTGGAGAAGACTGTTTGTGTTCAATGAGGAATTTAGTCTGTTTGTAGGAACAAGAGCCACTGGCCCTCTGTGTTTACATCTTCCCATGACATTTTCCCTCCAACTCTGTTTTGAAACAGATCACTGTGCAGTATATTAAATAAATAAGAGAAAGTCTCCCCCCTCCTCCATTTTGCACAGAGTGACAGTAATCCTCCGTGAGACACAGAGAGTTGGAAGGTTTGTTGCCATTTTCTGAATCCTGTTCCACCGCCCTCCGAATTGTTCAGCAGACAGGTTGATAATGTAAGGGAATTTAATCCTTGCCGCTGAGTGCCAGCACCCACCGTTGTCTGAAGGCGAACTCGCAATCCTCCGTGTCAGATGGAATCCCTTTTCTCCCTGCCTCATCCCCCCAGTGGCTCCCACAAAGACGAGGGCGGAGGGGACGTGCAACAAAAAAAGCCAATTGCTGTCAGCTTTGGTGCTATGAGTGGCAGAATTACTGGAAGCAGATCTAGTTTAATTGAGTGGGATCTGAACCTTGAGACTCAAGAGAAAGAGAGAGGGATATAGAGATGGAATTCAGAAGAGAGGGAGAGAGGGAGAAAGAGAGAGATGGAATAAGGAGGAGAGGGAGAAAGAGATGGAATAAGGAGGAGAGGGAGAGGGAGATAGAGATTGAATAAGGAGAAGAGAGACAGCGAGATGGAATAAGGAGGAGAGGGAGAAAGAGATGGAATAAGGAGGAGAGGGAGATAGAGATGGAAGAAGGAGGGGAGGGAGAGAAAGATGGAATAAGGAGGAGAGGGAGAAAGAGATGGAATAAGGAGGAGAGGGAGAGGGAGATAGAGATTGAATAAGGAGAAGAGAGACAGCGAGATGGAATAAGGAGGAGAGGGAGAAAGAGATGGAATAAGGAGGAGAGGGAGATAGAGATGGAATAAGGAGGAGAGAGAGATAGAGATGGAATAAGGAGGAGAGGGAGATAGAGATGGAATAAGGAGGAGAGGGAGATAGAGATGGAAGAAGGAGGGGAGGGAGAGAAAGATGGAATAAGGAGGAGAGGGAGAAAGAGATGGAATAAGGAGGAGAGGGAGAGGGAGATAGAGATTGAATAAGGAGAAGAGAGACAGCGAGATGCAATAAGGAGGAGAGGGAGAAAGAGATGGAATAAGGAGGAGAGGGAGATAGAGATGGAATAAGGAGGAGAGAGAGATAGAGATGGAATAAGGAGGAGAGAGAGATAGAGATGGAATAAGGAGGAGAGAGAGATAGAGATGGAATAACGAGGAGAGGGAGATAGAGATGGAATAAGGAGGAATGGGAGAGAGAGATTGAATAAGGAGGAGGGGGAGAGAGGGAGAGATGGAAAGGGAATAAGGAGGAGAGGGTGATAGAGATGGAATGAGAGGGAGAGAGAGATAGAGATGGAATAAAGAGGAGAGTGAGAGAGAGATGGAATAAGGAGGAGAGAGTGATAGAGATGGAATAAGGAGGAGAGAGATAGAGATGTAATAAGGAGGAGAGGGTGATAGGAATTGAATAAGGAGGAGATAGAGATAGATATGGAATAAGGAGGAGAGGAGAGAGATGGAATAAAGATGGGAGGGAGAGGGAGATGGAATAAGGAGGAGAGGGAGATGGAATAAGGAGGAGAGAGAGATAGAGATGGAATGAGGAGGAGAGGGTGATAGAGATGGAATAAGGAGGAGAGGGAGAGAGATGGAATAAGGATTATAGGGAGATAGCGATGGAATAAGGGGGAGAGGGAGATAGAGATGGAATAAGGAGGAGAGAAGAGAGAGATGGAATAAGGAGGAGTGGGAGAGAGATATGGAATAAGGAGGAGATGGAGAGAGGGAGATATAGATGGAATAAGGAGGAGAGGGAGATAGAATTGGAATAAGGAGGAGAGAGAGAGAGATGGAATTAGGAGGAGAGTGAGATATAGATGGAATAAGGAGGAGAGGGAGAGAGGGATGGAATAAGGAGGAGTGGGAGATAGAGATGGAATAAGGAGAAGAGGAAGAGAGGGAGATACAGATGAAATAAGGAGGAACGAGATGGAGTGAGTAGGAGAGGGTGATGGAGATGTAATAAGGAGGAGAGGGAGAGAGAGGTGGAATAAGTTGGAGAGGGAGAGGGAGATGGAATAAGGAGGAGGAAGATATAATAAGGATGAGAGAGATGGAGATGGAATAAGGAGGAGAGTGATAGAGATGGAATAAGGAGGAAAGGGAGAGAGAGATGGAATAAGCAGGAGAGGGAGATGGAATAAGGAGGAGAGAGAGAGAGATGGAATTAGGAGGAGAGTGAGATATAGATGGAATAAGGAGGAGAGGGAGAGAGGGATGGAATAAGGAGGAGTGGGAGATAGAGATGGAATAAGGAGAAGAGGAAGAGAGGGAGATACAGATGAAATAAGGAGGAACGAGATGGAGTGAGTAGGAGAGGGTGATGGAGATGGAATAAGGAGGAGAGGGAGAGAGAGGTGGAATAAGTTGGAGAGGGAGAGGGAGATGGAATAAGGAGGAGGAAGATATAATAAGGATAAGAGAGATGGAGATGGAATAAGGAGGAGAGTGATAGAGATGGAATAAGGAGGAAAGGGAGAGAGAGATGGAATAAGGAGGAGAGGGAGATGGAATAAGGAGGAGAGAGATGGAATAAGGATGGGAGGGAGAAAAATATGGAATAGGGAGGAGAGGGAGAGAGAGATGGAGCTGGAATAAGGAGGAGAGATAGATGGAATAATTAAGGAGGAGAGGGAGAGAGAGATGGAATAAGGAGGAGATGGAGATGGAATAAGGAGGAGAGATGGAATAAGGAGGAGAGGGTGATAGAGATGGAATAAGGATTAGAGGGAGATGGAGATGGAATAAGGAGGTAGATATAATGAGGAGAGAGATATAGAGATGGAATAAGGCGGAGAGAGAAATAGAGATGGCATAAGGAGGAGATAGAGATGGAATAAGGAGGAGGGAGAGGGAGGAGAGGGAGATTGAGATGGAATAGGAAGGAGGGGGAGAGAGAGATGGTATTAAGGAGGAGAAGGAGAGAGGGAGATAGATGGAATAAGGAGGAGAGGGAGAGAGAGATGGAATAAGGAGGAGAGGGAGGGAGATAGATATTTAATAAGGATTAGAGGGAGATAGAGATTGAATAAGGAGGAGCGGTAGATATTGATGGAATAAGGAGGAGAGGGAGAGAGGGAGGTAGAGATGGAATAGGGAGGAGAGGTAGATATTGATGGAATAAGGAGGAGTGGGAGAGAGGGAGGTAGAGATGGAATAAGGAGGAGAGGCAGATATTGATGGAATAAGGAGGAGAGGGAGAGAGGGAGGTAGAGATGGAATAAGGAGGAGAGGTAGATATTGATGGAATAAGGAGGAGAGGGAGAGAGGGAGGTAGAGATGGAATAAGGAGGAGAGGGTGTGTGATATGAACCTATTTAAAGCCTATTATTATATATTTATGTAGTTTAGCGTGAGTGAGTGAGTGAGTGAGTGAGTGAGTGAGTGAGTGAGTGAGTGAGTGAGTGAGTGAGTGTGTGAGTGAGTGAGTGAGTGTGGGGGTTGTGAGTGATGAGTGAGTGAGTGAGTGAGTGAGTGTGAGTGAGTGTGTGTGAGTGAGTGTGTGTGTGGGGGGGGGGGTGTGTGAGTGAGTGAGTGAGTGAGTGAGTGATGAGTGAGTGAGTGAGTGAGTGAGTGAGTGAGTGAGTGAGTGAGTGAGTGAGTGAGTGAGTGAGTGTGTGTGACTGAGTGAGTGAGTGTGTGTGTGGGGGGGAGTGAGTGAGTGAGTGAGTGAGTGAGTGTGGGGGGGTGTGAGTGAGTGAGTGAGTGAGTGTGTGTGTGTGGGGGGGGGGTGTGTGTGAGTGTGTGTGACTGAGTGAGTGTGTGTGTGAGTGTGACTGAGTGAGTGTGTGTGTGTGTGGGGGGGGGGGGGGTGTGAGTGTGTGTGACTGAGTGAGTGTGTGTGTGAGTGTGACTGAGTGAGTGTGTGTGTGTGTGGGGGGGTGTGTGAGTGTGTGTGACTGAGTGAGTGTGTGTGTGTGTGTGAGTGTAACTGAGTGAGTGTGTGTGTGTGTGTTGGGGGGGGTGTGAGTGTGTGTGACTGAGTGAGTGTGTGTGTGGGGGGGGGGGTGTGTGAGTGTGTGTGACTGAGTGACTGAGTGTGTGTGTGGGGGGGTGTGACTGAGTGAGTGTGTGTGACTGAGTGTGTGTGACTGAGTGAGTGAGTGTGTGAGTGTGTGTGACTGAGTGAGTGTGTGTGACTCAGTGAGTGAGTGTGTGAGTGTGTGTGACTGAGTGTGTGTGTGTGTGGGGGGGGGGGGTGGGGAACAGACTAATGAGACAGACTGTGGTGTAGCAGTAACTTTCTGATGGGAACACGGTCGTCAACCTCATTCTGTTTATTGTTCAGTTCAACTAATGATAAAACAAAAAACATATTCTCCGTCTTATTTTCTCAACCTTTTTTACACAGATGAGGGGACATCTCTCTATCTGGTTGACCTCAGACTGGGGGCCCCTAAGTTCAGAGGGACAGTGTTGACAATTTGTGTCCCATCCGCTCGCAAGGGTCACTTGATCCCCTCAGTTTAAAGTGTTGTGGTTAGAGCCGGCAGCTTAGAGACCCACTGCTCTCTATTATCATCATCATCATCTTTCAGGATCCTGACTGTGTGTGTGTGGGAGCCTTTTGTCGCAGTTCAAACCTGAACCATGACCATCCACGGCAGGAACACAGATAACACATGGTCCCATGGCTGACACTGTCCTCAGCTCTGTGCCACATGTAGTCTGTCAAGGCTCACACTGAAAACAGGCACTTAAAGGCAGGCCACAGTTTATCAGGCCTTGGCTATTTATAAAGTAGCCACATAGTGCCATATCGCTGTCATGCTGTCTGCTCTGTTTAAAGCAGGCGGTCACAGGATAAACTCTGCCAATAGGCTCACAAAGGAAGAGACTGGGAATGACAGAGAGGAGGAGAGAAGGAGAAGACGAGAAAGACACGTTAGTGCAGGGAGGGAAGGAAGGAAGAGTGGAGGATGGAGGGAAGGGTGGAGGAGGAAGGGAAGAGTGGACGGAGGGAAGGAAGAGTGGAGGAGGGAGGGAAGAGTGGAGGAGGAAGGGAAAAGTGGAGGGAGGGAAGGAAGAGTGGAGGAGGAAGGGAAGAGTGGAGAAGGAAGGGAAGAGTGGAGGGAGGGAAGGAAGAGTGGAGGAGGAAGGGAAGAGTGGAGGAGGGAGGGAAGGAAGGGTGGAGGGAGGGAAGAGTGGAGGAGGGAGGGAAGGGTGGAGGAGGAAGGGAAGAGTGGAGGAGGAAGGGAAGAGTGGAGGGAGGGAAGGAAGAGTGGAGGAGGAAGGGAAGAAGGGAAGAGTGGAGGGAGGGAAGGAAGAGTGGAGGAGGAAGGGAAGAGTGGAGGGAGGGAAGAGTGGAAGAGGGAAGAAAGGAAAAGTGGAGGATGGAGGGAAGGAAGGGTGGAGGAGGAAGGGAAGAGTGGAGGAGGGAAGAGTGGATGGAGGGAAGAGTGGAGGGAGAGAGGGAAGAGTGGAGGAGGGAAGAAAGGAAGAGTGGAGGATGGAGGGAAGAGTGGAGGGAGGGAAGGAAGAGTGGAGGAGGGAGGGAAGAGTGGAGGAGGGAGGGAAGAGTGGAGGAGGGAGGGAAGAGTGGAGGAGGGAGGGAAGAAAGGAAGAGTGGAGGAGGGAGGGAAGAAAGGAAGAGTGGAGGATGGAGGGAAGAGTGGAGGGAGGGAAGGAAGAGTGGAGGAGGGAGGGAAGGGTAGAGGAAGGGAAGAGTGGAGGAGGGAGGGAAGGGTAGAGGGAGGAAAGAGTGGAGGAGGGAGGGAAGAGTGGAGGAGGGAAGAAAGGAAGGGTGGAGGATGGAGGGAAGAGTGGGGGGAGGGAGGGAAGAGTGGAGGGAGGGAAGAGTGGAGGAGGGAGGGAAGAGTGGAGGAGGGAAGAAAGGAAGAGTGGAGGGAAGAGTGGAGGGAGGGAAGGAAGAGTGGAGGAGGGAGGGAAGGGTAGAGGGAGGGAAGATTGGAGGAGGGAGGGAAGAGTGGAGGAGGGAAGAAAGGAAGAGTGGAGGATGGAGGGAAGAGTGGAGGGAGGGAGGGAAGAGTGGAGGAGGGAGGATGAAAGTGTGTGCGGCTGTGTAGGACTGGGCTGAGGGTCAAGCACAGTTTAGGAGAGGAGGGAAGCTGGGCTGTTCCCCTGAGGAGTGTCAGTCCCACTGGGTAATGGGGATTTAAACCCTGCACTAACCCCACTCTTGTTCTCTCTCTCTCTGAACACACACACACGCACAAATCTTTCTCAAATAATTGTGTGTGCGGTTTTCACAGCCAGAGGTGTGTGTGCGGTTGTCACAGCCAGAGGTGTGTGTGCGGTTGTCACAGCCAGAGGTGTGTGTGCGGTTTTCACAGCCAGAGGTGTGTGTGGGGTTTTCACAGCCAGAGGTGTGTGTGGGGTTTTCACAGCCAGAGGTGTGTGTGGGGTTTTCACAGCCAGAGGTGTGTGTGGGGTTTTCACAGCCAGAGGTGTGTTTGGGGTTTTCACAGCCAGAGGCGTCTCCGTCTTGATTGGTGAAGAAAGATAATTGGCCACAAACCAACTCAGGGGGAATTACACCTCCCCACCCTGAACCCAGAGACAGCAGGGGGAATTACATCTCCCCACCCTGAACCCAGAGACAGCAGGGGACCCCCCCCCCCCCGGCGCAGGGGATTACACCTCCCCACCCTGAACCCAGAGACAGCAGGGGGAATTACACCTCCCCACCCTGAACCCAGAGACAGCAGGGGGACCCCCCCCCGCCCGGACAGCGGGGTTACACCTCCCCACCCTGAACCCAGAGACAGCAGGAGGGAATTACACCTCCCCACCCTGAACCCAGAGACAGCAGGAGGAATTACACCTCCCCACCCTGAACCCAGAGACAGCAGGGGGAATTACACCTCCCCACCCTGAACCCAGAGACAGCAGGGGGAATTACACCTCCTCACCCTGAACCCAGAGACAGCAGGGGGAATTACCCCTCCCCACCCTGAACCCAGAGACAGCAGGGGGAATTACACCTCCTCACCCTGAACCCAGAGACAGCAGGGGGAATTACACCTCTTCACCCTGAACCCAGAGACAGCAGGGGGAATTACACCTCCCCACCCTGAACCCAGAGACAGCAGGAGGAATTACACCTCCTCACCCTGAACCCAGAGACAGCAGGGGGAATTACACCTCCCCACCCTGAACCCAGAGACAGCAGGGGGAATTACCCCTCCCCACCCTGAACCCAGAGACAGCAGGGGGAATTACACCTCCCCACCCTGAACCCAGAGACAGCAGGGGGAATTACACCTCCTCACCCTGAACCCAGAGACAGCAGGGGGAATTACACCTCCCCACCCTGAACCCAGAGACAGCAGGAGGGAATTACACCTCCTCACCCTGAACCCAGAGACAGCAGGAGGAATTACACCTCCCCACCCTGAACCCAGAGACAGCAGGGGGAATTACACCTCCCCACCCTGAACCCAGAGACAGCAGGGGGAATTACCCCTCCCCACCCTGAACCCAGAGACAGCAGGGGGAATTACACCTCCCCACCCTGAACCCAGAGACAGCAGGGGGAATTACACCTCCCCACCCTGAACCCAGAGACAGCAGGAGGAATTACACCTCCCCACCCTGAACCCAGAGACAGCAGGGGGAATTACACCTCCCCACCCTGAACCCAGAGACAGCAGGGGGAATTACCCCTCCCCACCCTGAACCCAGAGACAGCAGGGGGAATTACACCTCCCCACCCTGAACCCAGAGACAGCAGGAGGGAATTACACCTCCCCACCCTGAACCCAGAGACAGCAGGTGGAAAGACATTTTACATCTATTCAATACCATCAGGAGTCCACAAGTGCCACTGCTGAGCCTCAGGAAAATGATGAGTGCTGGTTACTTAAGCTAAAAGCTGCATGGTGTCAGTAGGAGGGAGGCAGCACTTAGAGAAGACTGCCCCTTCTCTCAGCTTCAGACATGGATGCACTGTGTGTGTATGTGTGTGTGCGCGTGCGTGTGTGCGTGTGCGTGCGTGTGTGTGTCTGTCTGTGTGTTCAGCTCCTGAACATAGTCTCATGCTCCCTCACACCAGCCGTTTGAATAAAAACCAAGCAGGAATTCCCTCTGTTAATAACAGACAACTAAATCTCTGTTGTAACATGAGACGTAGAGCTTTGCACCGCGTTATGCTTCTGGGTATAAACTGAGGAGTTGGAACACATATGAACCTGGAACTCCCAAAGTCTCTGTACCTGTACCCACATGTACAATACACGCCACCTATCACCCTTATACAATACCACCAGGGACATAGGGAACCTGAACCTTAAACTCCCCATTCCCCTTAGTGGCCTGCTTAGTGGCCTGCTTAGTGGCCTGCTTAGTGGTCTGCTTAGTGGTCTGCTTAGTGGCCTGCTCAGTAGTCTGCTTAGTGGCCTGCTTAGTGGCCTGCTTAGTGGCCTGCTCAGTGGTCTGCTCAGTGGCCTGCTTAGTGGCCTGCTCAGTGGTCTGCTCAGTGGCCTGCTTAGTGGCCTGCTCAGTGGTCTGCTCAGTGGCCTGCTTAGTGGCCTGCTTAGTGGTCTGCTTAGTGGCCTGCTTAGTGGCCTGCTTAGTGGCCTGCTTAGTGGTCTGCTCAGTGGTCTGCTCAGTAGTCTGCTCAGTAGTCTGCTTAGTGGCCTGCTTAGTGGCCTGCTCAGTGGTCTGCTCAGTGGCCTGCTTAGTGGCCTGCTTAGTGGCCTGCTTAGTGGCCTGCTTAGTGGCCTGCTTAGTGGCCTGCTTAGTGGCCTGCTCAGTGGTCTGCTCAGTGGCCTGCTTAGTGGCCTGCTTAGTGGCCTGCTTAGTGGCCTGCTTAGTGGCCTGCTCAGTGGCCTGCTCAGTGGCCTGCTTAGTGGCCTGCTTAGTGGCCTGCTTAGTGGTCTGCTCAGTGGTCTGCTCAGTGGCCTGCTTAGTGGCCTGCTCAGTGGTCTGCTCAGTAGTCTGCTTAGTGGCCTGCTTAGTGGCCTGCTTAGTGGTCTGCTCAGTGGTCTGCTCAGTGGCCTGCTTAGTGGCCTGCTCAGTGGTCTGCTTAGTGGCCTGCTTAGTGGCCTGCTTAGTGGCCTGCTTAGTGGCCTGCTTAGTGGCCTGCTCAGTGGCCTGCTCAGTGGTCTGCTCAGTGGCCTGCTCAGTGGCCTGCTCAGTGGCCTGCTCAGTGGCCTGCTTAGTGGCCTGCTTAGTGGCCTGCTTAGTGGTCTGCTTAGTGGTCTGCTTAGTGGCCTGCTTAGTGGTCTGCTTAGTGGCCTGCTTAGTGGCCTGCTTAGTGGCCTGCTTAGTGGTCTGCTTAGTGGCCTGCTTAGTGGCCTGCTTAGTGGCCTGCTTAGTGGCCTGCTCAGTGGCCTGCTCAGTGGCCTGCTCAGTCGCCTGCTCAGTGGCCTGCTCAGTGGCCTGCTTAGTGGCCTGCTCAGTGGCCTGCTTAGTGGTCTGCTTAGTGGCCTGCTCAGTGGTCTGCTTAGTGGCCTGCTTAGTGGCCTGCTCAGTGGTCTGCTCAGTGGCCTGCTTAGTGGCCTGCTTAGTGGCCTGCTTAGTGGCCTGCTTAGTGGCCTGCTTAGTGGCCTGCTCAGTGGCCTGCTCAGTGGCCTGCTCAGTGGCCTGCTTAGTGGCCTGCTTAGTGGCCTGCTCAGTGGCCTGCTTAGTGGCCTGCTCAGTGGTCTGCTCAGTGGCCTGCTTAGTGGCCTGCTTAGTGGTCTGCTCAGTGGTCTGCTCAGTAGTCTGCTTAGTGGCCTGCTTAGTGGCCTGCTTAGTGGTCTGCTCAGTGGTCTGCTCAGTGGCCTGCTTAGTGGCCTGCTCAGTGGTCTGCTCAGTGGCCTGCTTAGTGGCCTGCTTAGTGGCCTGCTTAGTGGCCTGCTTAGTGGCCTGCTCAGTGGCCTGCTCAGTGGCCTGCTCAGTGGTCTGCTCAGTGGCCTGCTCAGTGGCCTGCTCAGTGGCCTGCTCAGTGGCCTGCTTAGTGGCCTGCTTAGTGGTCTGCTTAGTGGTCTGCTTAGTGGCCTGCTTAGTGGTCTGCTTAGTGGCCTGCTTAGTGGCCTGCTTAGTGGCCTGCTTAGTGGTCTGCTCAGTGGCCTGCTTAGTGGTCTGCTTAGTGGCCTGCTTAGTGGCCTGCTCAGTGGCCTGCTTAGTGGTCTGCTCAGTGGCCTGCTTAGTGGTCTGCTTAGTGGCCTGCTTAGTGGCCTGCTTAGTGGCCTGCTTAGTGGCCTGCTTAGTGGCCTGCTCAGTGGCCTGCTCAGTGGCCTGCTCAGTCGCCTGCTCAGTGGCCTGCTTAGTGGTCTGCTTAGTGGTCTGCTTAGTGGTCTGCTTAGTGGTCTGCTTAGTGGCCTGCTCAGTCGCCTGCTCAGTGGCCTGCTCAGTGGTCTGCTCAGTGGTCTGCTTAGTGGTCTGCTTAGTGGTCTGCTTAGTGGCCTGCTCAGTGGTCTGCTCAGTGGCCTGCTTAGTGGCCTGCTCAGTGGCCTGCTTAGTGGCCTGCTCAGTGGCCTGCTTAGTGGCCTGCTTAGTGGCCTGCTCAGTGGTCTGCTTAGTGGTCTGCTTAGTGGCCTACTCAGTGGCCTGCTCAGTGGCCTGCTCAGTGGTCTGCTCAGTGGCCTGCTTAGTGGCCTACTTAGTGGCCTGCTTAGTGGTCTGCTTAGTGGTCTGCTTAGTGGCCTGCTTAGTGGTCTGCTTAGTGGCCTGCTTAGTGGTCTGCTTAGTGGCCTGCTCAGTGCCAGACTGGCTCTCCGATGCACACCCAGTCAGCAGCTTGGCTAATCAGCAGAACACCAGGAAGGGGTGGAGCTATCAATGCTGAGGTAAAACCTGTCTCCCATGTCGCCATTGACTGGATAAATAATCATCAAATATGCAGGCCTCATTAACTATTGACGAGGCCAATGTGAAGAGACACTCCAATAGAGTAGAGGAATCCTCCCTGGGCTGCGACTTCTGCCTCGCCTCCTCGCGCTCACATCACCAATAGCATGGGGACGGGCTCTGTGTTTCTCTCTTTTTGTGTTTGTTTGGGAGCCCAGGTCCTCATCACCTTCCACAGTGTGCATGTCAGACAACGACCAATCAGGATAATGGGACTAGGGCCTGAGTCTGAGGCTGGATTGGCTGTCAAAAGGCCTGGTCACAGCCAAAGCTCTCATTCTGCTGGGCCCTCTTCTTAATACGACAAATGTACAATAGACTGCTCTAATCCCACTGATATTGAATTGCTTCAGACATTCAATTGAATAGCTGATGAAATGATTAAAGATGGCTCCAGCGTATGGATTTGGTGTGACCTTGACCCTGCTGTATTTCTAGTTCCACACGTGTAGCGTTCAGGAGACTGAGCTCACATCAGGCGATTCCTTTACGCTGGTGTTGTTGGATAAAATTAAACTGGTTTCAAAAGCCTGTAAACTAATATTCACGCAGTTGATTTGATTTTGATGTCAAAACATATGTACTGTTAACCTATTATTCTGTGGACAGAGAAAAGGTGACTGTCTATATGACTCCTAAAACTGTAGAGACAGTCCATGGCTATCTAGAAGTGTATTGTTGACGGACACGTCTGCCTTGAGGCCGTATTCCAGCAGACAGTTCATGTGAACTGGTACAGCTCGTAGATGGCCGGAGTCTATCCCTCTAGTCAGGAGTCCTGGCTGACACACTAAATCTAATCACGTTAGTTTGTCACATGCGCCGAATATATTTACGTCATTTAGCAGACGCTCTTATACAGACCAACTTACAGGAACAGTTAGGGTGGAGTGTCTTGGTCAGCGGCACATTGGCAGGTGTTTCACCTAGTCAGCTTGGGAATTCCAACCAGCAACCGAAACAGTTGCTGGCCCAACGCTCTTAACCGCTAGGCTACCTGCCGCCCATACAACTGGTGTAGACATTACCATGACATGCTTGTTACGAGCCCTTCCCAACCATGCAGAGGTAAATAAAATAGTAACACAAGGAATACATTAAAATATACAAGAATGGTGGAGCTTTCAATATATAGGAAGTAAACACACACACACACACACACACACACACACACACACACACACACACACACACACACACACACACACACACACACACAGAGAGACACACACACACACACACACACAGAGAGAGACACACACACACAGAGACACACACACACACACACAGAGAGAGACACACACACACACACAGAGAGACACACACACACAGAGACACACACACACACACACACACACACACACAGACACACACACACAGAGACACACACAGAGAGACACACACACACAGAGACACACACAGAGAGACACACACACACAGAGACACACACACACACACACACACACACAGAGACACAAATACCTGCTTTATATCGCTACATTTTACTAGAGTTTATAAAGACCTGCTCTATATCGCTGCATGTTACTAGAGTTTATAAAGACCTGCTCTATATCGCTTCATGTTACTAGAGTTTATAAAGACCTGCTCTATATCGCTGCATGTTACTAGAGTTTATAAAGACCTGCTCTATATCGCTGCATGTTACTAGAGTTTATAAAGACCTGCTCTATATCGCTGCATGTTACTAGAGTTTATAAAGACCTGCTCTATATCGCTTCATGTTACTAGAGTTTATAAAGACCTGCTCTATATCGCTGCATGTTACTAGAGTTTATAAAGACCTGCTCTATATCGCTGCATGTTACTAGAGTTTATAAAGACCTGCTCTATATCACTGCATGTTACTAGAGTTTATAAAGACCTGCTCTATATCGCTACATTTTACTAGAGTTTATAAAGACCTGCTCTATATTGCTGCATGTTACTAGAGTTTATAAAGACCTGCTCTATATCGCTGCATGTTACTAGAGTTTATAAAGACCTGCTCTATATCGCTTCATGTTACTAGAGTTTATAAAGACCTGCTCTATATCGCTGCATGTTACTAGAGTTTATAAAGACCTGCTCTACATCGCTGCATGTTACTAGAGTTTATAAAGACCTGCTCTATATCGCTGCATGTTACTAGAGTTTATAAAGACCTGCTCTATATCGCTGCATGTTACTAGAGTTTATAAAGACCTGCTCTATATCGCTTCATGTTAATGGGGTTTATAAAGACCTGCTCTATATCGCTGCATGTTACTAGAGTTTATAAAGACCTGCTCTATATCGCTGCATGTTACTAGAGTTTATAAAGACCTGCTCTATATCGCTGCATGTTACTAGAGTTTATAAAGACCTGCTCTATATCGCTGCATGTTACTGGAGTTTATAAAGACCTGATCTACATCGCTGCATGTTACTAGAGTTTATAAAGACCTGCTCTATATCGCTGCACGTTACTAGAGGTTATAAAGACCTGCTCTATATCGCTGCATGTTACTAGAGTTTATAAAGACCTGCTCTATATCGCTGCATGTTACTAGAGTTTATAAAGACCTGCTCTATATCGCTGCATGTTACTAGAGTTTATAAAGACCTGCTCTATATTGCTGCATGTTACTGGAGTTTATAAAGACCTGCTCTATATCGCTGCATGTTACTGGAGTTTATAAAGACCTGCTCTATATCGCTGCATGTTACTGGAGTTTATAAAGACCTGCTCTACATCGCTGCATGTTACTAGAGTATAAAGACCTGCTCTATATTGCTGCATGTTACTGGAGTTTATAAAGACCTGCTCTATATCGTTGAATGTTATTCTGTTTGCATTGTGTTTGTACTCTACACAGTATTCATAAATATGTAAGTATTTTTGTTTGAGCAGTAAGCCTATCTTATTTTTCTTCTAATTTGTATTTTACTGTCCAGCCAAAGGTCTTGTTAATGGTAAAGTCCTAGAAATGATTGGAACAAGTTATAGTAATAAATGATTATTCCTATGCTGAATCAAACTAAAGCACAACGCTCAATAATTTGTGTGCCAACGCTTTCTTAACATTCTTCCTTCATATACCGTTGAAGCAAGGGTAGGGGTCAACGGGGGTCATTGATCAATAATAATCCAATACTTGATACAGTATAAACATTACGTCACACATTGCTTTCTCGGGTGACATGCATTGTCCAGCTAGCAGTTTTTTATATGTGGGATGGGCATAGGGAGGTTTCATATGTGGGATGGGCATAGGGAGGTTTTATATATGTGGGATGGGCATAGGGAGGTGTTATATATGTGGGATGGGCATAGGGAGGTTTCATATGTGGGATGGGCATAGGGAGGTTTTATATATGTGGGATGGGCATAGGGAGGTTTTATATATGTGGGATGGGCATAGGGAGGTTTTATATATGTGGGATGGGCATAGGGAGGTTTCATATGTGGGATGGGCATAGGGAGGTTTTATATATGTGGGATGGGCATAGGGAGGTTTCATATGTGGGATGGGCATAGGGAGGTTTCATATGTGGGATGGGCATAGGGAGGTTTTATATATGTGGGATGGGCATAGGGAGGTTTTATATATGTGGGATGGGCATAGGGGGGTTTTATATATGTGGGATGGGCATAGGGAGGTTTTATATATGTGGGATGGGCATAGGGAGGTGTTATATATGTGGGATGGGCATAGGGAGGTGTTATATATGTGGGATGGGCATAGGGAGGTTTTATATATGTGGGATGGGCATAGGGAGGTGTTATATATGTGGGATGGGCATAGGGGGGTTTTATATATGTGGGATGGGCATAGGGAGGTGTTATATATGTGGGATGGGCATAGGGAGGTTTTATATATGTGGGATGGGCATAGGGAGGTGTTATATATGTGGGATGGGAATAGGGGGGTTTTATATATGTGGGATGGGCATAGGGAGGTTTTATATATGTGGGATGGGAATAGGGGGGTTTTATATATGTGGGATGGGCATAGGGAGGTTTTATATATGTGGGATGGGCATAGGGAGGTTTTATATATGTGGGATGGGCATAGGGAGGTGTTATATATGTGAGATGGGCATAGGGAGGTTTTATATATGTGGGATGGGCATAGGGAGGTTTTATATATGTGGGATGGGCATAGGGAGGTTTATATATGTGGGATGGGCATAGGGGGGTTTTATATATGTGGGATGGGCATAGGGAGGTTTTATATATGTGGGATGGGCATAGGGAGGTTTTATACATGTGGGATGGGCATAGGGAGGTTTTATATATGTGGGATGGGCATAGGGAGGTTTTATATATGTGGGATGGGCATAGGGGGGTTTTATATATGTGGGATGGGCATAGGGAGGTTTTATATATGTGGGATGGGCATAGGGAGGTTTCATATGTGTGGGATGGGCATAGGGAGGTTTTATATATGTGGGATGGGCATAGGGAGGTTTTATATATGTGGGATGGGCATAGGGAGGTTTTATATATGTGGGATGGGCATAGGGGGGTTTTATATATGTGGGATGGGCATAGGGAGATGTTATATATGTGGGATGGGCATAGGGAGGTTTCATATATGTGGGATGGGCATAGGGAGGTTTTATTTATGTGGGATGGGCATAGGGAGGTTTTATACATGTGGGATGGGCATAGGGAGGTTTCAGCAGTTTGAGTTGAGTGTGTGGCCATATGGAGACTGACTTGTTCTGGGCATCAATGGGTCGGCCCCACCTCTCCCTCTCTCCGTCTCTCTCACTGTCTTTCCCTCGTTCTCACTGTGCTGGCACACTGGCAGCCTCTCTCTCCTTGGGATATGCAGGCCTCTCAAACATGAGTAATTGATGAATTGTATGCAATATGCAAATGTGAATGCATAAATCTCCTGACTGACAGCTTAATTTATGTGAGCCTTTAAGAATGCAGGATTAGATTTTAATTAAATATCTTCAAAGGCACCCTGACTTGTACATTTTTTTTTGCAGGCTGCCATCTTTGTTGTTGTTAAAACAATTTCCCGTTTAACATTTTAGAAATCAGATTTTTTTTAGGCCAGTTCTCCAACCACTTCAAACTTTCCCCACCACCACCAGCCTCCACAAGTTTGTGTAAGACAAATGTATTTGTTTGAAGTGAACACAAGTGGTTAGTGCAGCATGGTGCCATCCACTCGCAAGAAAGCTCTCCACAGATATTGACCAACATTCTCTGGCCTTTGTCATTGAGAAGAGTGGGTGGAGTCATCAGTCATAATGAGAGGATGGTCTTCCTGGAGTAGCAGGTTAACCCAGGCTCTGGCTCAGGCCCCATCCTGTATTGTTGCTGCAAGACGAGCAGGTATCTGATTACTTTGAATATTTAATTAACCGGTTTGAAAAATGTCAAGGGCACGTTTGCGACATTTTCGTTTGGACTAGAAATTGCTTAGTAACCCACTTTAAGTCGTCTCCAGGAGAGGCAGTGATGCCGCCTGAGAGTTGAGGGTAATGATTGGACGAGAGCATTGCCAGGGTTTTTCTTTTCTGGTGAGTGAAACGTGCGGGAACGTGTGAATGACTTTTCACAGCCATCTGTTCCTTCTGCCCGGTGGAACCCTCTAAGGGTGTGTGTGTGGTGTGTGTGTGTGTGTGTGTGTGTGTGTGTGTGTGTGTGTGTGTGTGTGTGTGTGTGTGTGTGTGTGTGCCTCTGCTTCAGAGAGGGCAAACATGGAGGTGCATAGCAGCTGGAATGGGTATTATGCCCACCAATGAGGCTGTTTGTTGTTCAGTATTCCCGGTCGGAGTGAGTGCATCTGGATGTGAGGGGAGATGCTCTGCAGTATACAACCACCTAGCTTTCTCCTATGGTGGACAGGGGGGATATGTGGGCTCCAAAATCATATTCAGCATTTCTACATTATTTTGTGAATATGGGAAAGTAAAAGCAGTTAGGAAACGTAACACTTTCACTACTGCATTGCAAAAATACAGAAGTCAAGTATTTAACCCCAAAACATTGTCTTTGTAATTACATAATTCATTTGGAGCAATATAAAATCAATCCACAGTTTTATTGAATACCAGCACAAGTTTCTACCTCCATGGCTGAAGCAGAGCATAAAGGTTTACACAGGACATGGAGGGAGGGACCGGGCTCTGCAGAACTGTATTGATCTACAGTGTATCTCATTTAGGCCCTTTGTTGCATTGGGACATTTGATGCAGATCCTGCTCTTGGAGTCAGAGTAAAGATAGTCAGCAGGACCAGCTTATACAAGGAAGCACCTGCTGCCAGCTAGGAAAGAGTGGCAGGAACACACTGCTCAGTAAAAGTGGAGCCAAATAAGAAAATAGTTCCAGTCTCCTGAGGGAAAAGGCCAAGTTGGCACACAATCGCCCCGCAAAAGAAATGACACGGGTGAGCGAGAGGGGAATAAGTCGGCCACTCCAGACAAAAAAAGGACAATTTCTTTACTTCCATTCCTTTACTTCAACAATCAGCTATGTGTATGGAAAACAATCCACCCTCCAAAGGAAGCCCTCTCTCATTTAAGACGTTGAAGGAAACGTCTGGTTAATCTGCTCAAAAGGTTTCGACAGTGTTTTATAAATCCCCTTCCTCTCCGGAACTTTCCACACGTTATCAGAACATTCTGGTTATTAATGGGTTCTCAAGAGACTCTCTTTTTGAGGGACACAAACCAAACCAAACATTCTCATAATTTGGTTTATGCATTATTAGGCCCGTAACAAAGTAGAGTAGTCTGCAAATTATAGGGTAGTTTGTTTTAAACAAATATAAACTTCCTTGTAATGTTATGTCAAAATGGTGGCCAATTTGATTAAAAGGTAATTTATTTAAGTATGAAATTAATTGCACTGAGCACAGCACATTTTCTACTACTGCATCATTGATTGTATGTTGTTTTACTCCATGTGTAACTCTGTGTTTTTGTATGTTGTCGAACTGCTTTGCTTTATCTTGGCCAGGTCGCAATTGTAAATGAGAACTTGTTCTCAACTTGCCTACCTGGTTAAATAAAGGTGAAATAAATAAAAATAAAAAACATCAGAAACATTTAATTGTCATTTTAGCTAATTATCTTCTCTCCAGTGAATTAGTTTCATCTTCAGTATCAGGTGTTCCGCTTCTGTCATCATCATTTACCAGTGTGATGGAAGACACAGGTGGAAGGGACCGCCGTTTTCCCTATAAGCCATAAATTACAAGACAGAATATATGAATAAGATATCTGAAGTAGTTCTTTCTGTGTCATGTACAGTAGGCCTGCACTGTATTACAACACCCTCGTCTGTGAATTTACTGTAGAGGTGGTTGTTCCTGCACTTCTGGGCAGTTAGACAAATTACTACCCCATAATATTGTCTCTATGGCAACAGTAACTGATGACCTAATAAATACCTTTATCGTATTTTGAAGTTAATTACAACACTTGGACGTGTAAGGCCTGCTTATGTAGTCACATCCATTCATTCTCTATTATTGTAAAGTGTATGCATACTCCTAGAAAATGTTAAGGGCCAAGGTAACTCAAGGACAAAAATAAACAACCCCCCCCCTTCCCCCAACAAAAAAAGATTGTATGTGAGTATGTACAGGATATCTGAATATGAATGTACTCAGTACTCAGCAAACCCTCTGTAAAAAATCTCTAATGTATGAAAATGAAATAAACAAAGACTGAAAACCTAGAACCTCCATAGTGGCTTAATTACACAGTTTTAAAACTGTGGGCCCTGCTCTATGGTGAGCTGACAGGGCCCTGCTCTATGGTGAGCTGACAGGGCCCTGCTCTATGGTGAGCTGACAGGGCCCTGCTCTATGGTGAGCTGACAGGGCCCTGCTCTATGGTGAGCTGACAGGGCCCTGCTCTATGGTGAGCTGACAGGGCCCTGCTCTATGGTGAGCTGACAGGGCCCTGCTCTATGGTGAGCTGACAGGGCCCTGCTCTATGGTGAGCTGACAGGGCCCTGCTCTATGGTGAGCTGACAGGGCCCTGCTCTATGGTGAGCTGACAGGGCCCTGCTCTATGGTGAGCTGACAGGGCCCTGCTCTATGGTGAGCTGACAGGGCCCTGCTCTATGGTGAGCTGACAGGGCCCTGCGCTATGGTGAGCTGACAGGGCCTGCTCTGTGGTGAGCTGACAGGGCCCTGCTCTATGGTGAGCTGACAGGGCCCTGCGCTATGGTGAGCTGACAGGGCCTGCTCCATGGTGAGCTGACAGGGCCCTGCTCTATGGTGAGCTGACAGGGCCCTGCTCTATGGTGAGCTGACAGGGCCCTGCTCTATGGTGAGCTGACAAGGCCCTGCTCTATGGTGAGCTGACAGGGCCCTGCTCTATGGTGAGCTGACAGGGCCCTGCTCTATGGTGAGCTGACAGGGCCTGCTCTATGGTGAGCTGACAGGGCCCTGCTCTATGGTGAGCTGACAGGGCCCTGCTCTATGGTGAGCTGACAGGGCCCTGCTCTATGGTGAGCTGACAGGGCCTGCTCTATGGTGAGCTGACAGGGCCCTGCTCTATGGTGAGCTGACAGGGCCCTGCTCTATGGTGAGCTGACAGGGCCCTGCAGACTCTGTGGAGCAGTAAGCCAGGCTGACGTTGATACACTACAGTAACTTCATTGAGCGTTCCCTGTTAAAGGCTCACTACAACCGCTAAAGTGATTCATGTTGAGAACTCTTTTTGCTTTTTGCTTTTTACACGCTTGGCTGTTCATAGTTTTTAATTAGATTAGTAAAGTGACAATTGTGAGTGCTGTGCATTTTCTGAACGTAGCTCACGCAGACAGCCAACAAGTCATGAGGGATATGACTGTGGGGGGGGGGGATGAGGGAAGGAGGATGGAAGGGGGTGAAGGGGGTTGAGGGTGAGTGCAGAAGGGGGTGTGATCATTGCTGCCACCTCCCTGGTGTAACAGATTGAGGGTCACATGAAGTTTATCATCGATTGGAATTGCAGGCCAGTCAATAGAGAATACTACACACAGTGGAGTACTGTAGCAGAGCTCCCTAGTTCTGCCGTACTGTAGCAGAGCTCCCTAGTTCTGTCGTACAGTAGCAGAGCTCCCTAGTTCTGTCGTACTGTAGCAGAGCTCACTAGTTCTGTCGTACTGTAGCAGAGCTCCCTAGTTCTGTCGTACTGTAGCAGAGCTCCCTAGTTCTGTCGTACTGTAGCAGAGCTCCCTAGTTCTGTCGTACTGTAGCAGAGCTCCCTAGTTCTGTCGTACTGTAGCAGAGCTCCCTAGTTCTGTCGTACAGTAGCAGAGCTCACTAGTTCTGTCGTACTGTAGCAGAGCTCCCTAGTTCTGTCGTACTGTAGCAGAGCTCCCTAGTTCTGTCGTACTGTAGCAGAGCTCCCTAGTTCTGTCGTACAGTAGCAGAGCTCACTAGTTCTGTCGTACTGTAGCAGAGCTCCCTAGTTCTGTCGTACTGTAGCAGAGCTCCCTAGTTCTGCCGTACTGTAGCAGAGCTCACTAGTTCTGTCGTACTGTAGCAGAGCTCCCTAGTTCTGTCGTACAGTAGCAGAGCTCACTAGTTCTGTCGTACTGTAGCAGAGCTCCCTAGTTCTGTCGTACTGTAGCAGAGCTCCCTAGTTCTGTCGTACTGTAGCAGAGCTCCCTAGTTCTGTCGTACTGTAGCAGAGCTCCCTAGTTCTGTCGTACAGTAGCAGAGCTCACTAGTTCTGTCGTACTGTAGCAGAGCTCCCTAGTTCTGTCGTACTGTAGCAGAGCTCCCTAGTTCTGCCGTACTGTAGCAGAGCTAACTAGTTCTGTCGTACTGTAGCAGAGCTCCCTAGTTCTGCCGTACTGTAGCAGAGCTCCCTAGTTCTGCCGTACTGTAGTAGAGCTCCCTGGTTCTGTCGTACTGTAGTAGAGCTCCCTAGTTCTGCCGACTATAGCAGAGCTCACTAGTTCTGCCGTACTGTAGCAGAGCTCCCTAGTTCTGCTGACTATAGCAGAGCTCCCTAGTTCTGCCGACTATAGCAGAGCTCACTAGTTCTGCCGACTATAGCAGAGCTCACTCGTTCTGCCAACTATAGCAGAGCTCACTAGTTCTGCCGACTATAGCAGAGCTCACTAGTTCTGCCGACTATAGCAGAGCTCACTAGTTCTGCCGACTATAGCAGAACTCACTAGTTCTGCCGTACTGTAGTAGAGCTCCCTAGTTCTGTCGACTGTAGCAGAGCTCCATAGTTCTGCCGTACTGTAGCAGAGCTCCCTAGTTCTGTTGACTGTAGCAGAGCTCACTAGTTCTGGCGACTAAAGCAGAGCTCACTAGTTCTGCCGACTAAAGCAGAGCTCCCTACTTCTGTCGACTGTAGCAGAGCTCCCTAGTTCTGCCGTACTGTAGCAGAGCTCCCTAGTTCTGTCGTACTGTAGCAGAGCTCCCTAGTTCTGCCGTACTGTAGTAGAGCTCCCTAGTTCTGCCGTACTGTAACAGAGCTCCCTAGTTCTGCCGTACTGTAGCAGAGCTCCCTAGTTCTGTCGACTGTAGCAGAGCTCCCTAGTTCTGCCGATTGTAGCAGAGCTCCCTAGTTCTGCCGTACTGTAGCAGAGCTCCCTAGTTCTGCCGTACTGTAGCAGAGCTCCCTAGTTCTGCCGTACTGTAGTAGAGCTCCCTAGTTCTGCCGACTGTAGCAGAGCTCCCTAGTTCTGCCGTACAGCTCCCTAGTTCTGTCGTACTGTAGCAGAGCTCCCTAGTTCTGCCGTACTGTAGCAGAGCTCCCTAGTTCTGTCGTACTGTAGTAGAGCTCCCTAGTTCTGCCGACTATAGCAGAGCTCCCTAGTTCTGCCATACTGTAGCAGAGCTCACTAGTTCTGCCGTACTGTAGCAGAGCTCACTAGTTCTGTCGACTGTAGCAGAGCTCCCTAGTTCTGCCGTACTGTAGCAGAGCTCACTAGTTCTGCCGTACTGTAGCAGAGCTCCCTAGTTCTGTCGTACTGTAGTAGAGCTCCCTAGTTCTGCCGACTATAGCTGAGCTCCCTAGTTCTGCCGTAGTGTAGCAGAGCTCACTAGTTCTGCCGTACTGTAGCAGAGCTCACTAGTTCTGCCGTACTGTAGCAGAGCTCCCTAGTTCTGCCGTACTGTAGCAGAGCTCACTAGTTCTGTCGACTGTAGGAGTACAGTAACTTTCGGTAATCTGGGTCATTTTCTGTGGAAGACCAATAAACTGTTCCTTGACAAACACCTCATGTTCAGGACTGTGTAACTGACCCATGTCAACAATTTAACTATTTACATTTGTATTTAATTTTTTAAGTTACTTTATTTTCTATTGAGGTGAGTGACTCCTCCAACTCTAGAGTCCTTGGCTACTCTGACTGGGAATGTTCAGGTGAATCATACTTAAAACAGAATAAACTGGCCAGAGAAAAGAGAAGAACAAGACATTAAAGGGGAATGAACAAACAGCTGAATCGAAATGGACTGTTGTGGCAGCTTGTGAGTGAATGCCTTTGTGTTGAACAGAGAGAGTGGGGCATGGCGAACGAGAAAGAAAGAGAGACGGACGCTTCACAGCGAATGGGCTTTGTTCTAATGGCAACACTCTGTTTGGAACACTGATAAGAGCCTTCCATTTGTCTCTCCAAGGTTTTTTTCTTTCTGTCCTCTGTTCTCCGTTCAAGTCTTCTCTGCGTCTTTTGTACTTTAAAGCGGATCCCAGGCCAGCCAAGTGTAGTGGCATCTGGAGCGTCTAGTGCAGCTTTTTCAACCATGTCTCTGAAGACTACTCTGATTTGTTCCCATATTGAACACCCCCCTCCTTTTACTTGTATGCTGATTGCTCTGTGGTCTTGTTTGTGTTTGTAGCCATTGCAATGTTAATGAAATACAGAATGAGGCAACAACACAGCGTTTTTTGTTGTTGTTATTGTTCCTGGACGCTGGCCAATGGTATACAGCGCTGGAATTAGCATTTTTCTTTTCAAGCCCCCCCCCCACCCCCCTATAGCCTACTTCATTCAGCCTGTCACATACGTGTCTGTCTCTGCGACAGAAACACCCTATTAGTCTAGTACACTCTTTAAGAGTCTACTGTTGGGAAGTGAGGAAGGGCGTGTGTGTGTGCGACAGAAACACCCTATTAGTCTAGTACACTCTTTAAGAGTCTACTGTTGGGAAGTGAGGAAGGGCGTGTGTGTGTGAGGGGTTGTGTAATGTAAGGAACGGTTTGACTAGCTTCTCACTTCCTGACCCCAGAGGGAAGGAATCTCAGTCTGATGTTACAGCGTCAGACACCAAACCCTGAAACAATGTGTCTGAACGCTGGTGATCCCTTATCAGATATGGCCTTGCTGGAATATGCTATGTCCCCTGTGCACTTCAAGGCATATGTGTTTGAGCTGATTATTATCAAGCTTTTGTGTGTGTCCTGTGTTATCAGTGGAGAGGATCTCTGTCTACCTGCTGTCTCTGTGTAATCCCCCCATAGTGGGACGGGGGGATGGGAGGACGAGGGGACGGGAGGATGGGAGGACGGGAGGACGAGGGGACAGGAGGACGAGGGGACGGGAGGACGAGGGGACGGGAGGACGAGGGGACAGGAGTATGGGGGGACGGGAGGATGGGAGGCCGAGGGGACGGGAGGAAGAAGGGATGGGAGGATGGGGGGACGAAGGGACGGGAGGAAGAGGGGACGGGAGGAAGAGGGGACGAGGGGACGGGAGGAAGAGGGGACGGGAGGATGGGAGGACGGGAGGATGGGAGGACGAGGGGACGGGAGGATGGGAGGACAAGGGGACGGGAGGAAGAGGGGACGGGAGTATGGGGGGATGGGAGGGCGAGGGGACGGGAGGACGAGGGGACGGGAGTATGGGGGGACGGGAGGATGGGAGGCCGAGGGGACGGGAGGACGAGGGGACGGGAGGACGAGGGGACGGGAGTATGGGGGGACGGGAGGACGGGAGGACGAGGGGACGAGAGTATGGGGGGACGGGAGGGCGAGGGGACGGGAGGAAAAGGGGACGGGAGGACGAGGGGACGGGAGGGCGAGGGGACGGGAGGAAGAGGGGACGGGAGGAAGAGGCGACGAAGGGACGGGAGGACGAGGGGACGAGGGGACGAAGGGACGGGAGGACGAGGGGACGGGAGTATGGGGGGACGGGAGGATGGGAGGCCGAGGGGACGGGAGGACGAGGGGACGGGAGTATGGGGGGACGGGAGGATGGGGGGACGAGGGGACGGGAGGAAGAGGGGACGGGAGTATGGGGAGACGGGAGGGCGAGGGGACGGGAGGAAGAGGGGACGGGAGGACGAGGGGACGGGAGGGCGAGGGGACGGGAGGAAGAGGGGAAGGGAGGAAGAGGCGACGAAGGGACGGGAGGACGAGGGGACGAAGGGACGGGAGGAAGAGGGGACGGGAGTATGGGGGATGGGAGGGCGAGGGGACGGGAGGACGAGGGGACGGGAGTATGGGGGGACGGGAGGATGGGAGGCCGAGGGGACGGGAGGACGAGGGGACGGGAGTATGGGGGACGGGAGGATGGGAGGACGAGGGGACGGGAGTATGGGGGGACGGGAGGAAGAGGCGACGAAGGGACGGGAGGACGAGGGGACGAATGGACGGGAGAGCGAGGGGACGGGAGGGCGAGGGTGAGGGGACGGGAGGAAGAGGGGACGGGAGGATGGGGGGACGGGAGGGCGAGGGGACGGGAGGAAGAGGGGATGGGAGGAAGAGGGGACTGGAGGATAGGGGGACGGGGGGATGGGAGGACGAGGGGACGGGAGTATGGGGGGACGGGAGGATGGGAGGCCGAGGGGACGGGAGGACGAGGGGACGGGAGTATGGGGGGACGGGAGGATGGGAGAACCAAGGGGACGGGAGGCCGAGGGGACGGGAGGACGAGGGGACGGGAGTATGGGGGGACGGGAGGATGGGAGGACGAGGGGACGGGAGGAAGAGGGGACGGGAGGATGGGGGGACGAAGGGACGGGAGTCCGAGGGGATGGGAGGGCGAGGGGACGGGAGGATAGGGGGACGGGAGGAAGAGGGGACGGGAGGATGGGGGGACGGGAGGGCGAGGGGATGGGGGGACGGGGGGACGAGGGGACGGGAGGACGAGGGGACGGGGGACGGGAGGGCGAGGGGACGGGGGGACGGGAGGACGAGGGGACGGGAGGACGAGGGGATGGGGGGGTGACAAACATATGTTGGGGTAGCCAGGAGGAAAGTATTGTCATTAACGTATAATTTCCATCTCTTAATGTCTATTGTTGTCAATTTAAATGATAGAGAATGTGATACAATTTTCATATCACGCTTGCTACGTATGTTTGCTACGTGTGTAGAGAAATATAAAATCAACCATTGTAAATGTATCAATCAATGGTCTCTTACACTGTGAGCCTATGTGGTCTAAGTAAAATAGTTATTTAAATAGTTGATCATTTTCTGTGTATTCACATTGATCTCTCTCTCTCTCTTTCTCTCTCCCTCTCCTTCTCCTCTCCCTCTCTCTGCAGCTCCAGGCCTGGCCGACCACCCAAGCGTTCCCTTGGGGTAGCGATGCAGGAAAGCTCCAGGCTTCTTCCCCACAGTGTCCACGGCCTACTGTCTCCCGGCCTCCTCTCATCCATGTCGCCCGGAGGTAAGATCCCTCTCATCCATGTGCAGCCACTCTAAACATGCACACAACCAATAGTACCCCCCACCCCCAAAAAAAAAAAAAGAATTTACCCTCCACCAGCCTAACCTCTACCTTCCATTAATTATGTATTTTAATTATGTATTTTGTTTGATAAAAAAATAGAGAGCCATCAGGTGTCCTATACAAAAGACTTGGATTTATCACATTTTGATGAAAGCGATTCTGTTATCTTTTCCCTTGAGGCCCCTGTCTCTATTTCCAGGCGCCTTTCTTTCTCCCCTCCTCTCATCTCCACCCCCTGCTTCTGCAAATCAGCTCTTATTGATTTCCTCCGCTGTCCTTCACTGGTCACTACTGCCGCTCACACAGAGGTTACACTATTGGATTTCTGTAGCCTTTTCTCACACATGCATTTGCTCTCCCCCTCTCTCTCTCTCTCTCTCTCTCTCTCTCTCTCTCTCTCTCTCTCTCTCTCTCTTTCCTTTTCTCTCTCTCTTTCCTTTTCTCTCTCTCTCGCTCTCTCTCTTTCCTTCTTTCTCTCTCTCTCTCTCTCTCTTTCCTTCTTTCCTTTTCTCCCTCTCTTTCTTTCCTTCCTTCTTTCTCTCTCTCTCTCTCTCTCTCTTTCCTTCTTTCCTTTTCTCCCTCTCTTTCTTTCCTTCCTTCCTTCTCTCTCTCTCTCTTTCCTTTTCTCTCTCTCTCTCCTATTCCCTCTCCAGTCTCTATCTCGTTGTTGCTGTAGGCCTTTCCTTCTCCTTTCTCCTCTTAATATAATTGCAATATGATGGAATCTATTTGATAAAGTTAACTTTGTTGCATCAACACAATGCCTGTCTCTATGCTGTGTTTGCATGTGTCTATTGGAAAGTGTACCTACAGCAAACTACAGGTTCTGTCTTGTTAAGATCTTTTTACATTTTCTCTCTAAATTGCTGATGTTGGCGGTTTAGTCCTCACGATGGCCAGCAAGGATATTGATGTGTGCAGACGAGTAGCCTGAGCAGTCAGTTAGCCATGCTAGTGATTTATTTCAGATTACTGTTATTATTCTCCTCCCCTGCAGTGGGTGGTGGGCCTTCTTTAAAATGCACATGAAAGTCATTTACATTTTGTATCGTCTCGGTGCATCAGTGTAAAACTCAACTCAGGCGGTAGAGTAGTTGTCTGCCTGTCTGTCAGATGACTAGACTTAATTAGATACTAGTGGACAAATACTCTTATCTTTTCAATATGAACATGTAGTTTAATGTGATAATTAAGTACAACCTTTAATTATTTTGATATTATTATTTTTACCTTTAATGGCCAAGCAGTATTGTAGTTGCAAAATCCATGTTTTGTTTTCGTTTTCACAGGTTTTGTTAATACAGCTAGAGGTATATTATTCCTGAAAAGCCTTTGAATTAGGGTAATGGGGCAACTTGCTGATCTCTTAAATATCAGCCTTTTCAACTGCTCATGTGCCTTCCTATAAGCAAACAACATATTTAGATATGTATATTTAGATATGTATATTTAGATATGTTTATTTAGATATGTATATTTAGATATGTATATTTAGATATGTTTATTTAGATATGTATATTTAGATATGTTTATTTAGATATGTTTATTTAGATATGTATATTTAGATATGTTTATTTAGATATGTTTATTTAGATATGTATATTTAGATATGTATATTTAGATATGTTTATTTAGATATGTATATTTAGATATGTTTATTTAGATATGTATATTTAGATATGTTTATTTAGATATGTATATTTAGATATGTATATTTAGATATGTATATTTAGATATGTATATGTGTATTTCGATATGTATATTTCAATATGTATATTTCGATATGTATATTTCGATATGTATATTTCGATATGTATATTTAGATATGTTTATTTAGATATGTATATTTAGATATGTTTATTTAGATATGTTTATTTAGATATGTATATTTAGATATGTTTATTTAGATATGTATATTTAGATATGTTTATTTAGATATGTATATTTAAATATGTTTATTTAGATATGTTTATTTATAAACCTTAAAGGAATAATATAACGTCATACATCCTGAATGGATCAGAGACCCTGCAAAAGTTAATGTTTACTACATATTGATGAATATATTTTGAATTTACCAACCAGTAATTTAGTAATAGTAGCAGCAGTAGTTGTACTTGTACATGAAATAATACCACTGTAGTCAAAAGTAACAATGTTCCTATTTCAGTGGAAAACATCTTACGACAGACGTCAAATAGCAGATTTGTATCGGAGTTGTCATTCAGTTATTAGCAACCATTTGTGTTGTCGTTATCATGTCATTTGGGAATAATCTGTACAAATGAGCAAGCTTTACCCCCCATGGAGGGGTAGGAGTGTTGAGTTGAGCAAGAGCAAAACTAACATGTTGTGAGCTTTGTTGAAGCATTTGGTTTCCTGGAATGCTGTTGACAGAAACATCAGAAGCCCCTGGCACTCCAGGGAGAGGAGAGGAGGAGCTCCAACAGCAGGCTTCAGGATTCCATCCTCACACTACAGTACAGTCATCATGTACAACATGACTGCCGTTACTGACTACAGTACTGGACACTGAAGCAACCCTGGTCACGGGGAGATGGAGAGATAGAGAGATGAAGTGTGTGTGTGTATGGTCCACATCTCACAAAGGTGTTCAGTTTAAATCCATATTTTCTCCCCTGTCAACGTCCTCATGCAGGCAGTCATGAAACCCCCCCTCTCTCTCTCCCTCTCCCTCTCCCTCTCCCTCCCTCTCCCTCTCTCTCTCTCTCTCTCTCTCTCCCTCTCCCTCTCCCTCTCCCTCTCTCTCTCTCTCTCTCTCTCTCTCTCTCTCTCGCTTCCTCTCTCGCTCCCTCTCTCGTCTCTATCCCTCTCCCGCTCCCGTTCTCTCTCTCTCTCTCTCTCTCTCTCTCTCTCTCTCACTCTCTCTCTCTTTCACTCTCTCTCTCACTCTCTCTCTCACTCTCTCTCTCTCCCACTCGCTCTCGCTCTCTCTCTTGTCTCTATCCCTCTCCCACTCCCGTACTCTCTGTCTGTCTGTCTGTCTCTCTCTCTCTCTCTCTCTCTCTCTCTCTCTCTCTCTCTCTCTCTCGCTCTCTTTCTCTCTCTCTCTGTCTGTGGCTGAAAACAAACAAACTCAGCCCTTCCTGGTGACTTTGATGAATGACATGTCCCACTGGGGACTTGTTCTCCATCTGCTTAACCCGTCCGTCCGTCCGTCCCCTCTCCTCGTCCATTGGCCTCACTCTGACAAGTACTATTTAGCAACTGTTTTGGATCACCTCCATTCTCTACACTGAGTGTACAAAACATTAAGAACACCTTACTAATATTGACTTGCACCCCCTTTTGATAGCATCAATTCGTTGGGGCATGGACTCTACAAGGTGTTGAAAGCGTTCCACAGGGATGCTGGCCCATGTTGACTCCAATGTTTCCCACAGTTGTGTCAAGTTGGCTGGATGTCCTTTGGGTGGTGGATTGTTCTTGATACACACAGGAAACTGTTGAGCGTGAAAAACCCAGCAGCGCTGCAGTTCTTGACACAAACTGGTGCGCCTGGCACCTAATACCATACCCCGTTCAAAGGCCCTTCAATCACCCTCTGAATGGCACACATACACAATCCATGTCTCAGTTGTCTCAAGGCTTAAAAATCCTTCTTTAACCTGTCTCCTCCCCTTCATCTACAATGATTGGTGGATTTAACAAGTGACATCAATAAGGGATCATAGCTTTCACCTGGATTCACCTGGTCAGTCTATGCCATGCAAAGAGCAGGTGTTCTTAATGTTTTGTATACTCAATGTATCACGCCACATTGGCCTCACCCCTGGTCACGGGGAGATGGAGAGATAGAGAGATGAAGTGTGTGTGTGTGTATGTGTATGGTCCACATCTGACACCTAATACCATTGGGGTATGGTATTAGGTGCCAGGCGCTGTTGTCTTACAGCATTGGGTCACTTTAACCTGGTTAATACACGTGACCCCATTACAATACAGTCTCCTTACTGTAACCTTCTCCTGACATCCTGGACCAGCGTTTTTTCTCTCTGACCTCTCCTGACGTCCTGGACCTGTGGTATTGCTCTCTGACCTCTCCTGACGTCCTGGACCTGTGGTATTGCTCTCTGACCTCTCCTGACATCCTGGACCAGTGGTATTGCTCTCTGACCTCTCCTGACATCCTGTACCAGTGGTATTGCTCTCTGACCTCTCCTGACATCCTGGACCAGTGGTATTGCTCTCTGACTTCTCCCATAGTCCTGGACCAGTGGTATTGCTCTCTGACCTCTCCTGACGTCCTGGACCAGTGGTATTGCTCTCTGACCTCTCCTGACGTCCTGGACCAGTGGTATTGCTCTCTGACCTCTCCTGACATCCTGGACCAGCGGTATTGCTCTCTGACCTCTCCTGACGTCCTGGACCAGTGGTATTGCTCTCTGACCTCTCCTGACGTCCTGGACCAGTGGTATTGCTCTCTGACCTCTCCTGACATCCTGGACCAGTGGCATTGCTCTCTGACTTCTCCCATAGTTCTTGACCAGTGGCATTGCTCTCTGACCTCTCCTGACGTCCTTGACCAGTGGTATTGCTCTCTGACTTCTCCCATAGTCCTGGACCAGTGGTATTGCTCTCTGACCTCTCCTGACGTCCTTGACCAGTGGTATTGCTCTCTGACTTCTCCCATAGTCCTGGACCAGTGGTATTGCTCTCTGACCTCTCCTGACGTCCTGGACCAGTGGTATTGCTCTCTGACTTCTCCCATAGTCCTGGACCAGTGGTATTGCTCTCTGACCTCTCCTGACATCCTGGACCAGTGGTATTGCTCTTTGACTTCTCCCATAGTCCTGGACCAGTGGTATTGCTCTCTGACCTCTCCTGACATCCTGGACCAGTGGTATTGCTCTCTGACTTCTCCTGACATCCTGGACCAGTGGTATTGCTCTCTGACCTCTCCTGACATCCTGGACCAGTGGTATTGCTCTCTGACTTCTCCTGACATCCTGGACCAGTGGTATTGCTCTCTGACCTCTCCTGACATCCTGGACCAGTGGTATTGCTCTCTGACCTCTCCTGACGTCCTGGACCAGTGGTATTGCTCTCTGACCTCTCCCATAGTCCTGGACCAGTGGTATTGCTCTCTGACCTCTCCTGACGTCCTGGACCAGTGGTATTGCTCTCTGACCTCTCCCATAGTCCTGGACCAGTGGTATTGCTCTCTGACCTCTCCTGACGTCCTGGACCAGTGGTATTGCTCTCTGACTTCTCCCATAGTCCTGGACCAGTGGTATTGCTCTCTGACCTCTCCTGACATCCTGGACCAGTGGTATTGCTCTCTGACTTCTCCCATAGTCCTGGACCAGTGGTATTGCTCTCTGACCTCTCCTCAATCCTGCTGTATCAGCTGATTCTGTGTCAGTCTTGGCGATGTTTCCCAATTCTGTGTGTCGGCTCGGCTCGGCAGTCCCTCGCTCCATTCAGTCATCTGAAGGGGTTAAAGTCTGGGGATCTGTTTAGTGACATATGGGCTAGCCTTCGCACATGCTAATGCAGGCCTTTCACACACAAAGAGAGAGAGAGCGAGAAGGAGAGAGTGGGGGAGGGGGATATAGGGAGAGAGAGAGGGATTGATGGAGAGAGAGAGAGCGAGAGGGATAGGGCCAGACTGATGGTCTGTAAATCCCTCTGATAAAGAGTCGGGGCCCTGAGACTCACGCTCGCCAACGCACAGAGCAGAATTAAAGTCCAGGCTTCGGCGTAGGTGGGTGGCCCCCAATCCGTATTTAATGAAGGATCTGTGGAGAAGGAGGGGGGGCTTTTCATTTGTATTTCCAGCAATCTGGCTCTCGGGAATGATCAGCATGGGCTCGGTTAATAAGGACAAGACTGTAAAAACAATGAAGTAATAATCAGAGACAGAGAGCCCAGTGGTATGGGGAGAAACGCTGCACGCAACGCAGAGCTAATCACTAAGCTCTTATTTGTATCCCTCTTCTAAAGGTAGGAATCAGCGCTTCTCTTGGATCCTTATTGCCCGACCTTCATTTTTCCTATTGATCTGCAAAGCAGAGACAAGTGGACAGGAAGGAGAACACAAGCAGATCGCTGTTTCCTTTTCCTCTCCAGGAAATGGTGGATTTCCCGTGGTGCAGATGACTGGTTCCTAATGAGCCTATGTTATGCACATCACTTCTCATCGTGGCATTTAAATGCACTTCCTGACGTGGTAGATACTGAACACCCCACAAGGTTACCCAGTATTTCTCCCTGAACCTCCTGAGGTGGTAGATACTGAACACCCCACAACGTTACCCCTGGCCCAACCCCACCCCCTCAGACAGCACCATGACCCGACCCCACCCCTCAGACAGCACCATGACCCGACCCCACCCCTCAGACAGCACCATGGCCCGACCCCACCCCTCAGACAGCACCATGACCCGACCCCACCCCTCAGACAGCACCATGACCCGACCCCACCCCTCAGACAGCACCATTACCCGACCCCACCCCTCAGACAGCACCATGACCCGACCCCACCCCTCAGACAACACCATGACCCGACCCCACCCCTCAGACAGCACCATGGCCCGACCCCACCCCTCTGACAGCACCATGGCCCGACTCCACCCCACAAGGTTACCCCTGGCCCGACCCCACCCCTCAGACAGCACCATGACCCGACCCCACCCCTCAGACAGCACCATGAC